>NW_026727265.1:0-47642 GCF_029784015.1 Lycium ferocissimum | reverse complement strand
TTTTTTCCTTACGTCTAAATTTGTAAGACTTTGGGAAAAAATTTCCCCGGGGGGTCCCCCCCTAAAATTGCTCCCCAAAAGCGCAACCTTGGAACTCGATAATATACGAGTTTAATTTATAATCGCGTTCCTCCCGCATACCCCCGTCACGTTTTTTGGAGTAAAAAAAAAACGTAAAAAATTTTTGAAACGTTCTCATCACATCTCCCTCCAAATTAGCAAGGGTCTTTTACTTTTCTAACTCCAAATTCTATTTTACCCTTTTTTTTAAATCCTCAATTTTCCCTTTTCACCTAGGATATGATTACTTTTCGTCCTAAACCCCCACCCCAAATGGAGGGAATTTTTGATCGGATTTATAAATACTTGGTTACCCCTTTTGGGTTTCCCTATCCTTTTTTCCTCATTCTTATCCTTTCTAAAACCGAGTCTTTCGCTTTCCCCGTCCTTTAGTACTCGTACCCTTTGGCTACACATTATACAACAATTTATCTCGCTTTTTTTTATTTCCTTCTTCCATTACCCTTCTTTGTTACACCAAAAATTTTTCCCCTTAGCGTAGGGTAAATTTAAATTAACGGGGGGTAGATGTAACGGGGTTTGGACAAGTAAAAAATAGTGTTTTGATCCTAATTAGGATTTCCAAAGGCATTCTTTAAAGGGAAAGAAAGGAAGAAGGACCCATAGGGGTATGGGGAAAACTTCAGTAGGAGCTAATGATGTAGGGAGATCCCCCAAAGGAAGGTTATAACACCCCCGAATTTTAATGTAAACAAGTGTTGAAGGTTACAAGGATCGAGATCAAACGAGTCGACGAAAACTTTTGAAAAAGGGGAAAAAAACGGGCCGACATCGGCGATAAAATCGCCGTATGTACACGATCGCCCGAATGATTGTCCGGACCAAATATACCCCAAATACTCGAAGAAATTATACCCCGTAGGGGTCCGTTTTTAATCAAAAAGAAATTTTTATAAGTGACCTCATTTCATTTCATTTTCATTTTCATCTTCATTCCTCCTCCATTCAAGAAACCTCTGTGAAAGGTTCCAAACACTTCATCCAAATGAGAAAAACAAGGAGAAATCAAAGATCATCAACTAGAAACAATATAAAACTAAAGGGTTAAAACTCTCCATCAAAGTCATTCAACCCAAGAAATTTCAAGAGAGAAAGCAGGCTTGGTGAAAGGCAGTCTGTCATCCAAGGCTCATTCCTTCACTTATCTAAGGTAAGTCTCATGAACTTTACATGTTAGGTCTGGGCATATTTGAGCAGAATATCTGTCAGATTGTGTAAGAGTACAACAACGGGTCATTAAATGGACGATTAGTGTCATTAGTGATTAGTAGGATCGAATCATGAAAGGAATACGTTGATGATATAAATATGTTATAAATGACCTATAGAAAATGAAATATACTGGATACGAAAGAATATCACTGAAAGCGGATTTTTAATGGCGATTATGGGAAATCGAAGTGAAATTACGAAACGCGAATCCTCGCGGGAATGAACGACGATTGTTGTTAGCGATATTGTGATGGCGAGCACAGGGCTGAAGATATGGAATATGGCGGAACATATAAAGGCAGAAATGCGCGTGCCTAATTCTTCGTAGCCTTAAGAGGTACGGTTTCATAATCGCTCAGCTAACGACGATACTTCTAACTCTTCGAAGGTGGTGCGAGGACATCAAAAGCGAGGACGAGCAAACCATAAAGTAGTTAACGACAAAAGGCATGTGAGGCATTAATTCCTTCCTTCCAAGGCATAATCTTTAAAATATAATTTCCTTTCCTCCTTCACGACATCTTTATGCTCCTAGATAATAAATGTCTAGCGGCTCCGCTAGCAACGAGACTCGTACGTTAAACATTTATGCGAATGCAATAAAGACTCTCAGAGACCACGATATAATGTTCTTAATAGATCAATGACGAGATCACGATCCATTGGCATTTCTTTCTTATATGTACCGCCTTAAACTTGTACCCTCCACAAGCGTATATGACTTTATGCTATTCCATGTGTCACGGACCGTAAGCCAACACTCCACACCCCGACATAAACCTAGCCGCTCTCGTGGGGAAGCTGACCGTATGTACACGCAAGTAACTAAGAATGTTAAACTATGGTAAAATCAAGATGTCACGATATGTCTAGCGAATCAACGCAACTATGATGTTAAAAGGAAAACGTGTTTTTGTAATGGTGATAATATACCCCACCGGCGCGCCTAACGGGTCGGACATGCTCGCTCGTTACTGCCAAGTCGCGTTGCGGTTCGACCCGCACCGAGAAAAGAAGCGACATGTCACCACCATGGGTCGCGCAGATGACGACCGTGACGCGGTAACGATAATGACGTACGAGCCCAGCGAACGATGCTTGCATGTTGCGACGATGTCGGATTTTATTTACGAATGTACGCAACTGCATATGTAAAGATGGCATGTGTTATGCTCCTATCTTAAGGGGATTTCCACGATTTCCGTGTTATGTTGGTTTCATCGCCTTACATACTCGCACAATGTTCGTACGACGTCCTCTTCTCCTCGGATCACGGTTCACGCCGCCAGGCAAAGACACTGCCACGATCCTCAGAGTCGTTGGTCGATTTGCGGAAACACTCCATTGTCCTGAGGTGCTTTGATTATTCTTTTGGTACATTTGCATACCACACGGGGCACACCACTGTGTCTCCGTCCCGCTGTTCATATGCCGCATTCCATTGTATACGTAGTCACGTATGCGCGGGTGATAGCCCCACAGTCTCCATGTATACGTATGTGTATTTGTATATATTATTTTGATACCGAAGGGCTTATGTTTATGTGCCACCTATCTCGTAAAATGACAGCCTTATATGATTACGAGTATATAGGCATGCAACGATAAGAGATGTGTTTTAATATGAGCTGTTCTAGTGGTCACTCTCGATACCCGTCGCGGCCCGTAGCTCGGGTCGTGACACTTTTCTTACACTCGCTATCATTTTCGTGACCATATGACCTCTATTCTAACTTTCCATACAGAACTTAATAAGCCTTCCTTTGTTCGTTCTATGTTCTTTTCCGTTTATTACCTGCCTTTATATTCAACTATAGATCACATCATAGCTTTGGCCACTTTCTCACTAGGTTTCATCGATTTGCTAGCAATCCTCATCCTATTCACGTTATATCTTATTCGTAATCTATCTTATAACGTAACACTTCTTAATCCTTTACCCTTCGACCAACTTTATCCTCAATACCTCACAAGTCGCCCTATCCATACATTCATATCCATCACAATTCTTTCCTTTTCAGACTCTTGTCTTAATCATACTATTACTTCTTTTAACTATAGTTCGCTTTAATTACCCTCGCTCATCAATTCATTGTACCTTAAATAACTCTCTATCAAGGTTTGGCTACCTTTTCTAAATCATCCTTAGTACTACAAGCCCCTTCCAAATTCTTTTACTCATATCGATACGACCTTCTACTATTCTTACCCTCAAACTAACAATTAGCTTATTTCTCTTGATCGGCCGTACTCGCAACTTAATCAAATCTTATCATTACTATTAGTACAACCTTTCAAGTCATATCACAAATCCATATCTCATTCTCTTTTATTTGGGAAAATTTCACAGTTTCCTCATATTTCTTACTATTCTGCAAAACTCCGCACGCAGAAATACCAATGCTGTCACATGGGCCAACATATATATGTACATACCATATCATATCACGGCCACACAGGGCTCCCAGTATCAATAATAATACGAAGATGATATACTTACCTCGTGTGTCAAACTCGAACTGCACCTGTTACATTTTTCTGTTTACTTCCCTTTTCAGTTTTTAACTTCACATTTCGATCGTACTTCAATATCTTACCCGACATACATCTTTCAAACCTTTGCTTACCCCGCGTGCTTTGTAACTTCCAATATCGCTCGTCACTTTCTTCGTCGATGTCATTCTTCCGTCGCAATCAAAGGTTAGTGTCGAGAATCTCATTTCCTATGACTTGGCTCTATGGCACGATCTAAGAGGCGAAAGAAGAGTAACCACCCTAGATGCCCCGTAGCCTCCCGTTTATAAATATGGCGCGCTTCACACCATAAATGGACTCTACCGGGACACGACTTCTTGCAGAAACCCCGTGACGAATCGTTTCGATACCAATTTGTCACACCCTTTACCTCCGACAGGCGTGATGGGCACCCGACCCTTACTTAGGGCCGAGTGAACCCGCTGACTCTCGTTATACTCATAATCATGCTGGGCCCTTAAATCACGACAGAATGCGTAAGGAAAGCTTTTCGAAGAACAATACGCTTTTTATCTTTCTCAAATCAAATAAAATCTGTAACATATGAAACTTGTAGCACAATGCATAATAATACATCGACTTACATAGCCGCTTACAAAACTGACATCTTATATACATGACATTGTCTGCAAAGTCTCTAACATAACTCCAAATACCATAACAAAAGCACTCTGACTCGGCAACACCCGGAGGAAACGGAGCTCGCCAATCCGTACTCGAACATCTTCTACCTATCCGATATACCCGTGTGGCATAAAAATGCATCCCCCCCGAAGAAAGCGGGGGGGTCGACGAATATACCGAGTAGCGTAAAGCATGAAATACAAGAAATTAATCATACCGACAGGGAGTATAGAAATCGCGCAATCCGGTAAAACGGTAAGGCTTGCCTCTAAAACTTAACTCATGAACATATTATATATAGTGTGTCCCGCCCTCCAGTTAGGGACCTTGTATAAAATCATGTCATTATGTCATCATATATATATATACACATAGCGTGTCCCGCCCTCTAAAGGAGGGACTCGTGAATAATCATCATACGCCATCCCCGCCGCCATTCCCATATCATCACATCATCATATATATATATATATATATATATATATATATATATATAACGTGTCCCGCCCTCTAGTGAGGGGACTCGGTGAATAATGCAAAGGAAACGTGCACGAATGCGTGTCCCGGCTCCGGACTCGTCGAAGGACATAACAGGCCGGCACTCTAGCAGAGAGCCGAGAAACCATATGCACATAAATCATCATCACACTAACGGATAAGTAAGTAGTCAACGCTCGAGAGTCAAAACGGAAATCATGTTAAGTTCTTTCAAAAACAAGTCGTTAGGACTATACAGAGATAAATCTCGGGGACCACGGATATGCATCAAACCAATCCGGGCCCGCCCATGAAAGTTAACGTCATTATACGTTATAGAATCATTTGCGAGCATATCAAAGCAATCCGGTTCCGTCAATGAAAGTTACGGACATTTTTAGACATAGGATCTTTTAAGAACAAAAATTCTTCTGCAACATTTGAAATTCAATCATACATAAGACTTAAGGACCAAGTTTCTACCACATTAAGGATACCAATACTAAGAGGTGAATAAGGATCGTAAACATGCTCGGATCATAAGAATAGAATTACCTCGAGGATCGTGTCATAACTTACTTACACTAAGACATGCCAAAAGAAAGGAAAGGTAAGCTTCACATACCTCGTCCGCTTCCTAAGCTAATCCAAACTCAAGTCTCGGGCTTCCCAAGATCTACAATACGTCAATAAATACCAAACATTAGCTATAGGCACTTAGGAATTCAATCCTAAGTTAGCATTTGTCTGCAGAAATTTGGGCAGCATTTCCCCTGTTTATATGCCTAGCCCGAATCCTCAATTCAGTAACCAACAACACCAACAACAATACCAATAGTATTAACATCATTTCAAATACCGACGTATGCCATAAAACAGCCCGCACACTGTTTTCTAACTTTCTCAACCAACCAAGTTTGCGATATAACTATTTAATAATTTTATTTCCGTAAAGGAGTCGAAATTCATATGAACAACATCAATAACAATAGACTTCACATTTTACAAGGTAAATACATTTATTTTCATCCAAAATTCTCTTCAAATCTCCTTCCATAATTCACAACACCAACAAACGAATTTATCGACTATTCCCTCCGTGCTAATCCGTTAAAATTTTAAATAAACTCATTAACAATGAAAAGGAACCGTATTCATACCTTAAGCATGCAGCCCCCACGTTATCACTCTTCTCCTTGGTTGATTTTTAGCTCAAATTGAAGACAACGCAGCGTACAACACTTTTCTCTTCATGGGCTTCGGGAATTCGGGGCTCGAGATTTTGGTCAAAATTAGTTTTCTTCTCTCCAAGGCTCTCTCTCTCTTTCCGGAATTTTCTGGTGTTTTTGGTCTGAAAAATGAGAGGAAAGGGCTGAAATTTTACTGAAATAGGCATGGGTCATGGGCCTAACCCGATTGGGCCCGGTTTGGGCCTAGCCCACTGACCTTTCTGCCTTAAAATGTAGATATCTCCTTATCGCGACATCACCTGTGAGCCTACGACCTATGGTTGGAAAGCTTATTCAATTATATACAACTTATATATTTGGTATTTTTCCAAATTCCAAAGTTATAATACCGTTTCTGCCCCTCGAAGTCAGATCACCCGAAAACGTTACTTAAAAATATTTTCTTGGAGTACTTCCACTTTGATTTGGCTCAAGGGTCCTTCTTGAGTTATGTTTAACTTCACATATGTGATTCATATAAATTGTCGCATGTCCCAAAAAAAATCTCAATGTGTGGGCCCCACCTCAGCTTGCGAATAATCCGACGTACAAAATACGAAATATAATACTGTCAACGTGAGTTTAAATTATGAAGCAACAACATGATTGTCAATTTTTAAGCACGTTAATAAGTACCTTCCAATATAACGAGAAGAGCACTTCGATTTAAACCCACGTAAATTATAACATTACATGAATACTTCATATGTATGACTTATTTTATCTTCGAAGCTCACGAGTAGCCCTCGATTAGGAACTACCGTCACGAAACAGACGAACAAAATGAAGGCGTTAAAGTTTCAAGTGAACTAAGCCTAATTTAAAGACTCTTAAGTCTAAAAAGGTTGACAATTTCAAACCATATGACAGAAGTGGTTTGGAGACATCTCAATTGACAAGCATAAAAAAGAGGCCCTTATATATAGTCATCGGTAGGAAAAAGGCTCAGTACACGACGAACCTATTTTAACTTAAAAGTTGGTTCCATTAAAGCAAGATCTTTCCATTAAAGCAAAAGCTTATTAAAAGTTTATTCAAGGTCGAGCCCAATTTAAATTCAGATAAAAACACCGGTCCGAGTCTGTTCGGGTCCGAGGAAAATGACCTTAGCTGAATTACAAAAAACAAAATACATTTGCCCAAGGGCCTATCTAGTCCTCCGAAGAAGAACCTAAGTCATCAGAGCCAAGACCCTCAGGATCATCTTTCGAGTTGTCCCTTAGGAATGCTTTTCGTGCCTCAGCCTCAACTACCTCGTCCTCCTTAATCTTCATGGCAATACCCTCGATTCCATCCTAAACCTCTTCCAGAGTGAGCCCTCGGGTATTCCACTTCACATACTCAACCTTTAATACAGAGCGAGCATCAGCCCTAAACTGGTCCTCTCGGTTAAAGCTTGCTTCAATTAGGCTATCAGCTCGGCGTTTAAGTGACTCAGGCTATCGAGGTCGCGGGTAGCATGTGTTACACCTTGGAAAATTTCGCCTCGTTTGCATTATAAGTAAACTAACGTAAGACCAAAGTGGACATGAAGCCCTTACAAGGTTAAGGAGCCCTTACAACGTTAAAGAGGATATCTAATAATTTTAAGTAGGTACCTTACGGTTTCAGAGTTAAACGAATTGATGGAAGCAAGTTCGTTGAAGGTTAGGATTGGTGTCATGTTTTGGGAAGATTTCACATCGTTTGTGCTATACATTGTTTAGAATTAGATTGAGAGGGAGTTATAGGGCTCCTTAGATGGTTAATGAAGGCTTACATAAGTGTCAGGAAGATATCATAAGGATTGGAGGTCAAACAAATCGAAAAGAACGCATTTTCGCGAAAATTGGAGTTTGTGGGCAGTTTGCGACCTCACACTGAGTTTGAGGTGCAGCATACTGGCTGCAAACTTGCCATTTTGGTTGAGCTTATTGCCCAGCACCACCCCCATGTTGTAGAGGGAGTATGCTGTCACACCTCGATCTTGATCAGGGTGTGATGGGCACCCGACCCCGTAACCGGAGCCGAGCGAACCCGCTAACCCTTACTACGTACTTGAAATTTTTTTGAACCTCTAAGTCAGGTGTATACCATAAGATTACTAAACATTCTTTTATTGCTTTTAAATCAAGTAAAACATGTAACTGTACAAACTTGTATTATAATACAAACCGACTCCCAAAACCCACGACTCTGTCTGCAAAGTCTCTAACTGTAATCAGGAATCCTGGCACGTACACTCTGACTCGGCTTCACTCCAGGCCAAAAGGAGCTTGCCAACTTCGCTGGAACATCTTTTACATTAACTTCGATCCGCCTGGGTGTACCTGCGCGGCATGAACGCAGCCCCCGAAGAAGAGGGGTCAGTACGAGCAATGTACTGAGTATGCAAGACATGAATAATAATAATACGAACAAGAACGTAAGGGTGATCAACAATACCATGGGATTATAGAATTTGTGATGATATAAGAGGATAGCCTGTACCTATAAGTGCCCTTGGGCAGATGCTGTACTTTCTTAGCTTTCCTTACTCTCATATATATATATATACATAAAAAAAAAATATATTATATTGCCGAGTGCGGCCGGTGTCATCCATTTAACCATAATATGCACATCCCGCGTCCGGGCATCCCGCGTCCGGGACGATATCATGTGCTATACTCCCAACCGATCAGTGGATACGCGTACATAACGCACGCCCTTATCCCTATTTTCCCGTAAATATATGCATATTTCATGTATAAATATCGGCGTCTATAGCGCCCAAGTCTCTTTCATCACATGCATATATCGCGTCTATAGTGCTCGATTCTTTTTGTCACATGCACACACTTATATCGTATATATTTACCGCGTCTATAGCGCTCGGTTCTACTATTATATTCCATGTATATTTATCAGTGTCTATATAGCGCTCTGATTCTGTTATTATATGTATATATATGTATGCCGGGTTCACACATCAATCGGGGTCATAAAGCACAATTCCCGGTATTTAGAATCCTTAGAATAGTCATTAAGACTTTCAATATTGTAAAACTTGAATTTTAAAGAAGAAGAAATATTTTGGAAAACAGTTATAAATTTTTTGTAAGGAAAAATCATGCATTGGAGTCAAAAGTTTAGTTAAAACCACTACTAACTTGATAGTAGGAACGATAACCAAAAACTTTTATTAGCTATAGCATGGAAATAAGCTTAATGTAACAATAAGAAGGGATTTGGGAATAGTGGGCCCGCCTCGGTCGAATGAGGCGGCGTACACGATTTGCGTGTAAGACGTTTCATGACATTGCTTATGAGAGTTTTAAGGTAATCGGGTCTCTTTTATGCAAGTTCTAAAGGTCTAAGAAATTTTCCAACATTTCGCACCATTTTTAGTTCAATCTTACTGAATGAATAGTGGCGAATTTCAATCTTGGATTTCGAGAAAAGGAATGATCCCCAAGGCCCGTATCCAACTTAGTATGTCTAAGACATGCCATAGAAAGAAGGGTGAAGTCTTACATACCTTTTCCGCCTTGTACGCCGCTCCAAATTCAGCTTCCAATTTCACCAAAATCTACAAATTGGTCACATATACCAAATAGTTATTAGAACTTTTAAAGATTACATCTTGAAGTGACACTTGCCAACAGAAATTTTGACAAAGATCTCCCCTATAAATGTGCCATCCCCGAGATTCTAACTCGGCCCAATTCAACAACAACAACCCGAGAATGGAACTCGGCCACAATATCAACAATAAAACCAACAATAGCTTCTCCAACATATTCAATTCAATTCAATAACATTCCATTCAACTTCAAATAAACTACTTACATTCAAACTCACATTATTGATCATTCGTTCAATATTATTCCGAGGCCTTTCAAACACGATTTAGGAGCACTCCAACAATGTATACAATTTTCAAAATAATCCATCCAACACACCATGCCACCCGAATTCCTTCAAACGCAAGAGATCAATTACTAACACGTTTCTCTTCCTCCAAACTCATAAACTACCTCAACAATCCCATACATCTACAACCTTATTTCCATAAATTCAAGAAATTACATTGAAATCACATAACATTCCAAAACAGCCCACAACACCTACCATTTCAACATGAATCATTAAACACTCATTCTAGTCATAGAATCTACAACAACAATCAATCAAAACACCAAATGAAATCAATTCACTACATGATACCAAATCAGCCCCTATACACGGCTCAACAACATCATGCGTATTTTCATGATTTACATCTATTCCTTCATACAACAACACGTCCAACACTCATAAAACATGTAAAGGAGGATAGAATCTTACCTTCTCTTCCCACTTTCTCCACACGGCTAGAGTTGTATATGGCAAGACAATTAATCTACTTCTTCCATCAACTACTTCACATGATAGAGACCTTCCATTTAGTAGAAAAACAAGAAGAAAATAATTTTTCCATGATCACCATTCCATGCACCATATTCGGCCAACTTGAAGAACTCCCACAACGAATGGTTTTCTTGTTTCAACAACTCTTCCACGTCGACGAGGGCCTTCTAATTGGTATGAAGACTTGAAGAAAACAACCTCCACCATCAACTTTAGGGGCTGGTTCGGCCACCCCTCTTGGCCGTCCCACTCCTTCTCTTTTTTTTTTCCTTTCTCTCTTTCTTTCTTTCTTTCTTTCTTCAATTAAAAGATGAACTCTCTCATCTCTATATATATATATATATAATTCTCATGACCATGTGAGGGGCACATGCCCCTCTCTAGATTTTTCTTCTCTTTTCCCTTCCTTTTGTTTTTCTAGAATTTTCTTACAATTTCTTAAAATTTAATCCAAAAAAAAGACTAAGTGTCTTGCCACATAAGTTTGGCCCCTTCCAAGACTTTTTTCTAGGACTTGGTGAAATTACTATTTTACCCCTCGACTTTTCTCAATATTACCATTTTGTCCCTAGCCTTCCGCGTTATCTCCACGGCCCATTTTGCGAATTTCTCTTGCCCTTAGCCTTTCTCAATATTTCCGTCCAATAATATTCATAAATAATATTCATAACCAACTTATGCACTAAAATAATTTTTGAAGATGGTCTTGCCCTTAACTTCCCGCAATTGTCTTAAGATATTCCGACGTGCAAAATGCGGGATATAACATATGCGGCCTCATATTGAGTTTGCAGTGCTGCATCATCCCCGCAACATGGGGTGGTGGGGCGGTTTTAAGCCCTTTTTAATATCCAAAAGATCCCATTTTTCATATCCACTTTCCTGTCATGACCCAAACTGGAGGGCCATGACGGACACTTAACCGTACTAGTCAAGTACCACCTGACATACTTCTGACATGAATATGAACATAGGTGGGCCGATAGGGCCATCATGTGACTCACAATAACTCATAAGGAAAATGCATATATCAACTGCTCTGAAAGACTCATCTATATGAAAATACTGAACATGCTATATGAGCTGCTAAGGCTATCACAACCAACTGTGATGACAAATGAAATTTCAAGTATGGACACCATCTGACTTTACATAACTTTCTACAAGCCTCTACTGGAAACATAACATAATGTGGCCGAGACAGGGCACCGCTATACCCATAAACATATGCGTGTACATATCTCTATATGCATAAGAACATGCTGACACCTGGCATCTCCGAAACAGATGGAGTGCCTCAACTTCATCCGCTGAGCTGATATCCTAATAGATGGATCACCAACTTGTATCTGCAGACCTGCGGGCATGAAACGCAGCCCCCTCGAGTAATAAGGGAGTCAGTAATAATGTACCGAGTATGTAAGGCATAAGAACAACAAGAACATCAGAATCATGAAAGACAGCTGAAATATGAAAGCTAATCTCAATATCTGAAAATCTGTGACTAACTATCTGGGAACATCTATACAACTCTGTACAACTGAAAGTGCCACTAAGGGCATATGATATGCATAGGTTATAATATAACTGTTAGTGCTGAGGAACGTACAGCCCGATCCATATATCATATCCTATCGGCCTCTCTGCGGCCATCATCATCATTATCATCACTATGCACCAGTTGATCAGGTGGTAATGCGTATATAACGCCTATCTCTTTCCCCATACCCCATATACATATAATATACGTGTATATAACGCCTTTTGGTCATAGGTCAATATGCATATGTATAGTGAATGCAATGCATAAGTATAATGAGTAACTAGAACTCTTGGAGTGACATAAGGTCGTTCTACCTCCGATAGACATCTTTTGAGCTAACATCATCAATATACAAAATCTCAGGACCCAAGAAAAGAAGGAACAATCATAAAAGGGAATAGGATCATCAAAGACTAAAGTACTCCTAATGCTTCTAAGAGTAGCGTAATATGGAAGCTCGTTCATTCGTTCGTTCATTCATATTATAAGGATAATGCCAAAATGAAAGAAGGGACAGCCTTAACATACCTTTACGTCTCCTTACTTACTTAACGCTTATCTTACTGAGTTCATAAATCTACATTCAAGACTATTTACCATATAATTAGGTTAAGGGAAAACGCATAATCCAAGTTTAATTTAGTTCTTAAGTTAACGAAATTCGGGCAGCATTTCCCCTATAATTTCCATTCAAAACTAATTCCAAATCAAGCCCAAACATCAATACCAACATCAACAACAACATAATCACGAACTACAAGTCAAAGCATAAGTAAATCAATCCCAAAACTTCCTTCAAATCAGACCCCAAGCCAACAACACCGACATGCCAACATGCAATCTTTATGTCACAATTTCCTTAACTTAAAACTATTAAAATCCTTCAAGAACCATTTAATATCAAAGCTTAGATGGAAAACATACATTATACAGTCCAAAACCTCAACCAATACTCTTTGCTTTAAGGTCACAAGACCACCAACACAATAGAAACACAAGCTACTATGATGTGCTAACTAGTCTCGGGTTTTACATGCTCAAATCTTACTTGGATGATGGAGGGAATTAGGAAATGGGTTGAGAGGAGTATTAAGACATTTAGTGTCTTTTTGTGTGTGAAATAATGAAGGGTCAAACGAAACAAATCAATATATAACAAATGGGACACCTGTCCACCGCCTCACTGTTGACGGACTATCGATGTACATCGACGGACCGTTGATCTTTGACGGTTTATAACTCCCACCATCGATGTGAAAATGTAGTTCTACCAATTTCATTAGAAAGTAGACTCACTGAACTTATGAATGCATAGGTTATGGGTTCCGTAACTCCTCATATTCTAGGAGATATGCCCCTTACAAGTGGACCAAAATATTCTATTCAGAATTCTGCCAAGTCTTCCCAAAGTTTCAACAACCTTAGTTTCTTCGATTCGTTTAACATCCAACCTTCCCGATACTTACTAAGCATGATACCAATCTCTCATGTATGAAGAATGAGCTTATATAATTCCTTATGACCTTGATGACAACCTTGCCTTTTGAATCTTCGTCAACCAACTCACGACGAAACTTTTCGTATAAAAGTACGGGGTGTAACATCCTCCCCCCCTCCCCCAGGAACATTCATCCTCGAATGTTAAACTAGACTTGCATTCTCAACACTTCCTCAAGCATTCTTTTATTGAACTCATGCCCCGCACATACCTTCCTCTCAACAGGTCATGTCTAATCGTACCATCGTTCTCCTTAACTTGACATATCTTTATCGCTTCTCTTCTCATTTTCCTTTCACACGTACTCTTATCATTTCCTTGACTTATTTCTGCTCACACCTTGCATTGAACTTGCTAATATCACACGCCTTCTTATCTTATTCTGGAGCTGCAAATGAGATACCAAACGGTACTTATTTTTCCTTTTTCTTTCATAGCTGAACCTTTTAATACCTAGAAGCCATAAGTCGAAGAACGTAATTTTGAGTATTTAAAAGTCCATTTTATCACTCTTTCAAAGTCCATTTTATCACTCTTTCTTTATCCTTATCATGAGCCTTGAAACTCTTTTCTTTTATATTTCCAAGTTACCATTGCCTTCACCTCGCGCTACGTCTCTAGAATTTTCCTTTTGGTTTGTCCTTCACGTAATATGACCCGTTGGTTTGAATGCTTTACTGGAGATACCATATTATCCTATTGTGTACTAAATCATAATTTGATGCCAGTAGCCCTTCTCAAATTTTTATACTTTTGTCAACTTAGAGTTGTCACTTTTGGCTCGATATGCTTCCACATTCTTCTCACTTCTGTCTCTACAATGATAAGATCATTCTATATCCTTTACTTGATATTGTCACTTCCGTCTTTGTAGTTATCTATCTTGTCTTTCTTTTACTATTTACCTCATTATATTCTTTCTTCGCTCATTTCTTAAGTTAAATATCATTCTTGTGCCCTGCAATTCCCTTAAAAAATTTCTTCTATTGTCAATCAATTCCTTTGAACTGGCTAATGGTCACATCAGGTTCTTCGTATGGCAGTTCCTTGCATACTTACGTTCTAGTGTAATAGTAGATTTATCTTTCTTAGTAACGATTCCATACTGCTATTTGTACTTCCTTGTAGAGGTATCCCACATTTACCATCCATTACTTACCTTCGAGCATTAGCCATCTCTTATTGGCTGTGCATTGAGTCATAATCCTGCCTTATCAAATCCTGATTCATTACACCAGGTTTCTTGTCGTTCATTGTTATACCGGTAAGTTATAAAGCTATATCCTTAGTTATGTTCCATCATTTTTCGAGTTTTAAGTTTCCCTATCCTATCGTTCATCTCAAGTCGTGTTCCCTTGAACTCCTTACAAGTTAAGTTTAGTCGCAGGTTACTTCTCTTAAATCCCCTATGTACTTAACTTTTTGCAATTGTATTCTGGGAGTTGTCATATTCTTCATCCTAAATACCACTCTTATTAACCGACATTCTATAAATTTCTTTAATCATATTCTGACAACAATATACTTAGGGAAACTCTAATCTCCTTATTGCAACTTGAAACTCAACTTTAGGATTAACACGCTCCAATGCTAACTGATTATAGGCATATCTGATATCCCTAGATCCAGTGTACTTGTAAACTCTAAGATGCACAGCTCATATAGGGGAGCATTAAAGACGTGTCGCGTCATATTGGCGAATCTCAGAATGGCCTCATAGGTTTCATTGACTAAGTTTTACTTCTTCTTTCAATCCTTTCTTACATTTGAATTCTCCGTCGGCAGTATAGGAAATGAATCAACATTTATTCACTTATCTTCCTTCTTTTTGGTATCATAATTTATATAACACACCACCTGTCTTTTCTGGTACCGTCGTCGTTCTCCTAATCATCTACCATATTACTCACGAAAGTCTCTTATCATATATCCCCAACTTTACTCTTTGTTGTCTCGCTTTTGTCTTAATATTCATCCGAAGATTCCACTTCTCGTTGTCATTTTCTTAACATGGGATTCCCTTTGTCATTCATTTCTTATTAAGGTTTCGAATCTTGTTCGCCTTACTACCTTAAATCCTTTCTAAACGTAATTTATCTTATCCAAAATAACTCATGATTATCCTGCCCTTTTTATCGATTGTAACTCATAAACATTCTATCTTAATCTTGGCTATTGTACTCAGATTTATTCTTCCCCCCTTAATAACTTCATCTTATTGTGATAGAACATCACGAACAACTTACTTATATCCTCTAGCCCGACGTTTATTCATAACAACCTCTTGAATCCTCAAAATAATTCAGCAACATAGGAATAATGCTTCGTCCTTTTTGTGCCTTGTCTCGCCTTCTTTTTCTTTAGACGGCAAAACACATACTAGTATAACCTTGAGCATGACCAAGAACGTCTTAAACTTCACCTTTGGCAACAACTTTAGTTTGAATTGAACTGCGTCCTTTTGGAATTTCCTCAAATTAGTCCACGATGCCATAATGAGTGATCCTTTATTACTTTGAGGGATCATTGGAATCCTGGTGAGATTACTAAGTGTACTTAGGAGGGGCGAGAAATCCATTCTTAACTGATACTTAGGGAACTGAAGCATTTACTAATTACAACACCTAGTGTCTTGGTTGAAATAATCACGTATCATCAATCCTTGACGGCTTTGTCTCATTCTCAACCATCTTAAAGTGATAATTTCCCTCCTAGTATAGAAGTACCTGTGGGGAGCATATCTTCCTCATACTATACTTATCGTAGCTATTATAACGGGTGGGCATTTATTATCTGCCTCCTTCCTAAATCTTTCCTTTCCTTACTCATCATTCCCTCCATGTTAATTGCAACGACCTCTTCTTCATATAATCATTCCCTTAACTTATCCTCAATTCCCATAAAACATATTTCCTTATTCATTACCTTATGTCGTTATTACGAGCTCATAGGATTTAGTCTATCAAACATATAAACTTTAGTCGTCAACAATGAATCAATCTCTGATCTGCTAACCTATACTCGTACTATACATACATATATGCATACCAATTCTGCCTTGTATCTTAACAAACATAGGGGTAAATATATAAAATATCAAAAGCTCAACCACTGCCTTACTTCGACAGTGTACATCGACAAACTGTCATTATTCGATGGTACCGTCCTATTGCACTGTCGTTGGGTAGTGTTATATCCCGTATTTTGTACGTTGGAATATTTTAAGTTAGTTGCGACAAGATAAGGACAAGGCTATTTTTCGATTTGGTGTAATGCATAAGTTGTTTATGAATTTTATTGGTATGGAATATTAAGGGAAATTAGGGGCTAGAAGTTGAAATAAAAATTTCATGAAAAGGCCAAAGTGGCCGTGTGTTAAGATGGGACCCACATGTCGGAATTTTATAAAGGACATATGAAGAGATATATGGGTAGTACATGTGAAGTTGAGCAAGTCCTAAGAAGGACCCATAAGCTAAAAATGAGTGTAGGCCCTCCAAAAGAACGAGTTAAGAAAACGTCTTCGGGTGATCTGACTTCGAGGGGCCAAAACGGTATTATGAGTTTGGAATTTGGGAAAACACCCAGAATGAAAGTTGTAGATAATTGAAATATCGTTCCAACCATAGGTCGTGGGTTCACAGGAGAAATCCGGATAAGGAGATATGGACGTTTTAAGCCAGAAAGGTCAGTGGGCCAGGCCCAACCCGAGCCCAACCGGGTCAGGCCCATTACCCACACCTTTTTAAATGAAATATCAGCCTTTTCTCCTCATATTTCATACCAAAACACCCAGAAAATTCTGGAGAAAAAGAGAGAGGAGAGCTTAGAGAGAAAAACTAATTTTGACCAAAATCCGCGCCCCGAATTCCGAAGCCCATGAAGAGAAAAGTGTCGTACGTCGCGTTGCCTTCAATTTGAGCTAAAAATCAACCAAGAAGAAGAGGGTAGACGTGGTGGCTGCACACTTGAGGTAAGATTAAGGTTCCTTTTCATTGTTAACAAGTTTGTTCAGAGTTTAACGGATTAGAACGGAGGGAATAGTGTGTAGAAATGGATGAAATTCATGAAACTTTGTATGTTGATGTTGAGCCGTGAGTATGGGCTATTTTGTGACAAGGAATGAACTAAATTTACTTAGTGTTTTGGTTGTTGTTGTTGTGGATTCTATGATGTAAAATGATGGTTTAATGATTTAAAGGGAAGTTGGAATCATTTGTAGGTTGTTGGAGAAGATAATGTAATTTTAATATAGTTTTTGTGTTATTGTGGTTAATGTTGTTAATGTGTGGAATGTTTGTGTAGTTTATGAATTGGGAAGAAAGAAGTGTGTTGTTGTCATTTTGATCAAATTTGGAAGACTTCGGGTTATGTAGTATATTGGTTGGGCTGTTTGGACACTTTGTGGATTGGTTGAAATGTTCTTGAATCTTGTTTGAGTAATTTTGGATTAGTATTTGAATGTGTGTGCATTAGTGTTGGCCTAGATTGTATGTGGTTAATTTGAATGAAAATGGAATGGCGTCGAAATATGTAGAAAAGAGTTATTGATGGTAGAATGCCTTTTGAATTAATTATTGATGTTTTTAGAATGGTTGTTGGTATTGTTGTTGAAGATTTAGTCGAGTTAAATCTCGGGATGTTGAATTTACGGGGGAAATGCTCGCTCAAATTTCGTAAATGGAGTGCTAGTTTAGAATGGATTTCTAAGAGCTTACGACTAATGTTTGATACGTCTAATGATGTTATTGTAGATTTTGGAGAAGCCAAGACGTAAGTTTGGATTAATCTAGGAAGCGGACGAGGTATGTAAAGCCTAACTTTTCTTTTTTTTGGCATGTCTTAGTTGTAATTAGATTGTGATACGAGTCTCGGGGTAACTCCATTCTTAAGATCCGAGCACGTATACGATTCTTATTCATTTTTGATGTTAACTCACTTAATATGGTCAAATTATGGCTTTTAAGTCTTTTACATGATTTGGTTTCAAATGTTTTATAAAGAATGTTGTTTTACAAAGGATTCCAAAACTACGAACAATCGTAACTTTCATAGACGAGCTCGGATCGCTTCGAAACATTCGTAGGAGATTCTATAATAAATAAGGTCTCCAACTTTCATCGATGGACTCGGATTGGTTTGATACTCATCCGTGGGCCCCCGAGACTTTCCTTTGTGTGATACTAGCGACTTTTGAAAGGATTTAGTGCAGTGGTCACCTTAAACTTCGGACATCGACTACCTATTCTCTATCGAGTTTATAATGACGATTATGCCCCTAAGCTCCATAAGTTATTTATATGGTTTGATACGTATCTATGAGTCCTAAAGTTCTATTTGATATGTTTTCGAACGACATTCGAAGAACCTTGATTTGACTATCGCCTTGGTTTTCAAATGACGATTCATTGTGATTATTCTATCGAGTCTTTGAAAAATGTTTTTAAATTGCATATAGTTTCTCACGACTCGCTCGTGCACTACGTTACTACATCCTTCACCGAGTCCCCGGCCTAGGTTATGTTATCGTGCGCACTATGTTATATTCGGCAATATGATGTGTTACGGTTCACCGAGTTCATTAGAGGGCGGTACCGCTTATGGTGTTATGATGTGCTATGATGTTATGATGTGTCGGGTTTCGTAGATATGAAATCTTCTCGGAGTATGATGTGTTGTGGCGCCAACGACGCCCGACCACCGTTCTAAGAGCCTTATGCATGATTTGTGTTTTATGAGTAAGCATTTTGATATTTTTGAATATTGCATTTACTTTCCGTACTTCGGTTTTGACTATGATCTTGTTTACTATATTTCATGCTTTGCATACTCAGTACATATTCCGTATCGACCCCTTTCTTCGGGGTCGCGTTTCGCCGCGCAGTACGGTACTTATTTGGATGATCCACCGGCTTAGGATTCCCATTCGGCGGACTTGGAGCGCTCCTTGTTCGGAGCCTATGCTTTGATCCGGCCCTTCTGTTATTGTATATATATGCATATGTTCTGTTTGGTCTGCACGGCGGGGCCCTGTCCCGTCATATGATTCTGTTATTATTCTTAGAGGTCTGTAGACATACATGTGCGGGTTATGGGTAGCCACTGTTCAGTTATATCAGTGTGATTTGTGATTTGAACGTCCCCCTATGTTATGGTAGCCTTACCGGCTTATGTGTGAAATTACCCCGCGTATGTGTGATATGTATATGTATATGTATTTGTGACGGTTACGGGGTGACGTTTCACTTTTGTATACGTGTGTTATTTGTATCTTGTGTAAGCTATTCGTATGCTACTTCGATTAATAGGGTGTGTACGGGTGCCCAACTCGGGCACTAGTCGCGGCTACGAGGTTGGGTCGTGACAAAAGTGGTATCGGAGAGCGGTTCGTCCTCGGATTGTCTATAGGCCGTGTCCCGACGGAGTCTTGTTTATGGTGTGAAGCCGGCCACACTCATAAACAGGAGGCTGCGGGGCATTTAGGAATCAGTGAACTTTTTTCTATTTTAGATCGTGCGATAGAGCCAAGTCATAGGAAATGAGATCCCTCGTACTAACTTTTGATTTCAGCAGAAGGACGGCATCGGCAGAAGAAAGTGATTGACGATGCAGGAAGTTACAAAGCGCACAGGTAAGTAAAGGTATGAAAGATATATATCGGGTAAGGTATCGAAGTATGATCGAAATGTAAAGTTGAAAGCCGAAAGGGAAAGTAAAACAGGAAAGTGTAACAGGTGTAGTCCAAGTTGGACATACGAGGTAAATTCACCATTTTCATACTGTTATTGATACTGGGAGCCCTGTGTGGCTGCAATATGATATGATATGTATATATATATATATATGTTGGCCCTGTGAGGCATTGTTGGTATTTCCTGTGTACAGGTTTTGAGATAGTAAGAAATATAGAGGAAACTCTGCCGAAATTTTTCCAGGAAATAAAAGAGAATGAGGTATGGGTTTGCGATATGTTTCGAAAGGTTGTGTCAATAGTAAGGATAGAATTTGACTAAGTTGCAAGTATGGCTGACCTTGAAAAAAATAAGTTAACTGCTGAATTGATGGTAATAGTAATTAGGAGATCGATATTGATATGATGAAAAGGAGTTTGGAAAGGGCTTGCGATATTAAGAGATGACTTAGAAGAGGTTGGCGAATTTTGATAGAGTGTTATATTAAGGTACCAACTGAATTGACGAGTAGGGATAAATTATGACGAGATCATAGTTAGAAAGAAATAATAGTATGATTAAGACAAGAACACGGAGGAAAAAAAAAAGAGAATTGCGACGGATATGAATGTATGGATAATATAGCTGTGAGATATTAAAGATAAGATTCACCGGAAAGGGCAAAAAGTTAAGAAGTGTGACACTATAAGATTGACTACGAACAGGATATGATATTACGCGAATAAAATAAGGATTGTTGCAAAAATGAGCAAAGCCGGGCGAGGAAGTGACTAAAAGATATGTCGAGATCTATGTGGCTAAAGTATAATGGTGAGCCATTGGAAAAAAAAAAAAAGAAGAAGAGAGGGAGTTTATGAAGTCCTTCTATAGAGAAAGTTCAGAATAGAGGTTACGAGATAACGGAAAAGATAGCGAGCACAAAAGAAGAAGGGGTTAAGCTGAAAAAGGAGATGAAAAGAAAAGCGGGCGAGATAACGGTCAAAGAATAGATTATGACGTGTATAGCCATGAACACGGGTAATAACGATGACGGAACCTGGTGATGGCCAAATCATAGAAAGGTGAATGATGAGGTAGAATGAGTGCTAAGGAATGATTGGTATGATAAGAACAAATAGGAAGGAACAGAATATGCTTTGAAAGCGAGAAAGGGGTTATGTAGGTGTAGTATTTTCCGGAAGATATGGCGGTATTGTAAAATTCCTCGTGCGCCAAAAAAGAAAAGGATAGACATGGGCGGAGAAATACAGTAAAGGGATACTAAAGGATTACCCAAGATAAACGTAATTGAGTGAGTGCGAATAGAGAACAAAAAGGGGAATACATAGTTATGAAGTCAAGGGTAGTGCGACGATATGGTGATAAGATGAGATCGTCATTGAGACGAACTAGGTGTGTTTTGAGTGAGTTGGAAGCTTGTGTTAGATACATGGTAAGGGTAAAAAGGTATAAAGCATAAGGGGGGTACTGCGTGCACACGACTTCACCCTGGAAATAATGGGATCTTTAAGCGACAAGGACGGTAGGCTCAAGGAACAGACGATGCAATATAATTTCATCAAAAGGAACGAATGCTATGAATGGGGGTGAAGATACTATTCCCAGAGAACTTGGGGCACTCGTCGTTGGAATATGAGTGCCACCTAACCGAGAATTTGGATTAACTACGAGTATTAAATAATTATTGGGCCGAAGTAAGAGACCCTTTTTAATTCGGCGGGAGATGTATTATGAGGGCGTTTTGAAATCTGTCCAGACTTCAACTTACTCCAGATTATGTGTTGAAGGTCATGTGGCGAGGTCGACGCGATCATACTAGCGTTAGAGCATCGAACTTCATCAGAGTTCCAAAGTTAAGCGTGCTGGAGTGGGAGCAATTTTAGGATGGGTGACCCCCTGGGAAGTTTTCTGGAAGTCTTGCAAATTCAGACGTAAGGAGCAAATGAGAAGCTAGGTTAATCTAAGGAAAATTAGAGTCTGCAGAGCGGGCAGAAACCTTAAGAGGTCGTGTAGAACGAGGCAGACTGAACCAGTGAAAAAGAAGGAGGGCGCATTGCAGCCTTAGAAACAAGATAAGTCGAATAGTGTTGGAAATATTTTGTGAATAAGATGGTAGTGATGATGTATACGTATGTATATGACATCTCATACATGGCTATATTGAATCCCAACAATCGACATTGTGACGTGTTGGAAGGAATTAATCGGACAGGGTAATGAAGTGATAGTGAAAGAAAAGATGGCACCTATGTTATGAGGCAAGCGATCTTTTTTCCTTACGGTCAAGCTTGGAAAGTTCTAAGATAATGATATTTGGGAAGGAAAGAGAGTGCGTGGATGGAAAGTAAAGTGACCGAAAATGTCGGAAAAAGCGAAAGGGTAAGGAACATGAGAGAGTGAAGCCTCCAAGAGAGGCGACGGGCAAAGCACGACACTATTTGGATAAAAATTCGAGGTTAGGCGTATGAGAGGGATAGAGTGTGATAGTATGGAATAAGAGAGGAATGTGTGAGGTTGGAGGGCAGACTTCGACAAGTGGAACGAAAGGGTAGTGACCACAACGAAAAATGAGAAGTAAAGAAAAGGATGATTAGGCCGTGCAACGATTCTAAGAGATTTCCAACTCTCGAAAGATAAGTGCCGAGGACGGTGGATATTTAAAAAAATTATTGGCGTGTTAGGACCTCCCTAATAAAGGGGGGGGGGGGGGGGGAACATATTGGACTTGGAAGAGATTATGGTATTTTCACACTCCATAAAGGGAAATTTATTAGCTTGGAGCCAGAGTTTGAAATGATCGCCAACACAAGGAAATCAAGAGCACATATACTTGTGTTATGAGAGAATCGGATAGGAGTAAGAATTTTCGTAGCCCTATGCTTTTGGGATGGTATTGTAAGATTTGAGGGATAAAGGTTAAAGAAACAGTTGTGGCAGAAAGCTAAAGGAATAGTTGTGGCAGGAGCCCAAGGATTTAGTTTGAACTCGAATTATGAGTTGCCATAAGTGTAGTTGTACTTGTGAAGGATAGCGAAGGGTGCGGGGGAACCATTTCGTATATACATACTTTGGATCGCCGGAAGTAGTCCTGGGAAGGAACTAGCAGGAATAGTTTAAGGGACATAGCCATTATACTCACTAGCAACAAAGTCATGTTGAGTGAGCACTCGAAATGTAAAGGTAGATGGTGACGAGGATGTAAGGACTAATGACGTTGACCATTGAACCTCAAGTGAATCTCGATACAGTATGTCACCCTCAGACCGAGCGTACTATCCAGACGCTAAGAGATATGTTGCGGGCCTGCGTTCTTGATTTCAGAGACAGCTGGGGTGATCATCTGCCACTTATGGAGTTTGCCTATAATAATAGCTACCATTCTAGCATCCAGATAGCCGTATGAGACTCAGTATGGCAGAAGGTGCAGGACACCGATTGGCTGGTTCGAGGTTGGCGAAATTAAGTTAATTGGCCCAGATAGGATTCAGCAAGCTATTGATAAGGTGAAGCTTATTCAGGAAAGGTTCTTAGCAACCAGAGTCGACAGAAGTCATATGCAGATAGTCGACGTCGACACCTAGAGTTCCAGGTCGACACTTTGAGCTCCAAATTAGCGATTGAGTATTTTTGAAAGTATCACCCATAAAAAGTGTAATGAGGTTTGACAAAAAGGAGAACCCTATAGCTACCGGATCGTCAGGTAAGAAGATCGCGTACTAAGGACGTAGCTTTACGCTAAGGTATGGTGGCGGAGAGATAACAGGGAGAAGATGACTTGGGAAGAGTAAAAGAAGATGAAGAAGAAATATGGTTGGTAGATGAGACTACGTGTTATAGTAATAAAGGAAAACCCCCCGAGATCCTTGTAAGACCTTATGAGACTAGTTTAACATTCGAGGACGAATGTTCTAAAGGTGGGAAGGTGTTATATCCCGTATTTTGTACGTTGGAATATTTTAAGTTAGTTGCGACAAGTTAAAGACAAGGCTATTTTTCGATTTGGTGTAATGTATAAGTTGTTTATGAATTTTATTGGTATGGAATATTAAGGGAAATTAGGGGCTAGAAGTTGAAATAAAAATTTCATGAAAAGGCCAAAGTGGCCGTGTGTTAAGATGGGACCCACATGTCGGGATTTTATAAAGGACATATGAAGATATATATGGGTAGTACATGTGAAGTTGAGCAAGTCCTAAGAAGGACCCATAAGCTAAAAATGAGTGTAAGCCCTCCAAAAGGACGATTTAAGAAAACGTCTTCGGGTGATCTGACTTCGAGGGGCCAAAACGGTATTATGAGTTTGGAATTTGGGAAAACTCCTAGAATGAAAGTTGTATATAATTGAAATAGCTTTCCAACCATAGGTCGTGGGTTCACAGACGACATCGGGATAAGGAGATATGGACGTTTTAAGGCAGAAAGGTCAGTGGGCCAGGCCCAACCCGAGCCCAACCGGGTCAGGCCCATTACCCACACCTTTTTAAATGAAATATCAGCCTTTTCTCCTCATATTTCATACCAAAACACCCAGAAAATTCTGGAGAAAAAGAGAGAGGAGAGCTTAGAGAGAAAAACTAATTTTGACCAAAATCCGCGCCCCGAATTCCGAAGCCCATGAAGAGAAAAGTGTCGTACGTCGCGTTGCCTTCAATTTGAGCTAAAAATCAACCAAGAAGAAGAGGGTGGACGTGGTGGCTGCACACTTGAGGTAAGATTAAGGTTCCTTTTCATTGTTAACAAGTTTGTTCAGAGTTTAACGGATTAGAACGGAGGGAATAGTGTGTAGAAATGGATGAAATTCATGAAACTTTGTATGTTGATGTTGAGCCGTGAGTATGGGCTGTTTTGTGACAAGGAATGAACTAAATTTACTTAGTGTTTTGGTTGTTGTTGTTGTGGATTCTATGATGTAAAATGATGGTTTAATGATTTAAAGGGAAGTTGGAATCATTTGTAGGTTGTTGGAGAAGATAATGTAATTTTAATATAGTTTTGTGTTATTGTGGTTAATGTCGTTAATGTGTGGAATGTTGGTGTAGTTTATGAATTTGGAAGAAAGAAATGCGTTGTTGTAGTTTTGATTGAATTTGGAAGACTTCGGGTTATGTAGTATATTGGTTGGGCCGTTTGGACACTTTGTGGATTGGTTGGAATGTTCTTGAATTTTTTTGAATGGTTTCGGATTGGTATTTGAATGTATGAACATTAGCGTTGGCTTAATTGTATGTGGTTAATTTGAATGAAAATGGAATTATCGTCGAAATATGTAGAAAAGAGTTATTGATGGTAGAATGCCTTTTGAATTAATTATTGATGTTGCTAGAATGGTTGTTGGTATTGTTGTTAAAGATTTAGCTGAGTTGAAATCTCGGGGATGTTGACTTTACAGGGGAAATGCTGCCCAAATTTCTGTAAAATTAAGTGTTAGCCGAAATGGAAGTTTTAAAAATCTATGGATAATGGTTGATACCAAATGATGTTGTTGTAGATTTTGAGAAGCCGAGGCCTAAGTTCAGATTTACGTAGGAAGCAGACGAGGTATGTGAAGCTTACCCTTTTTTTTTTCTTGAGGCATGTCTTAGTCGTAAGTAGATTGTGATACGAGTCTCGGGGTAACTCCATTCTTTTGGTCCGAGCTTGTGTGCGATTTCTATTCATTTTTTTATGTTGGCTCACCTAATGCAGTCGAACCATGATCCTTATGTTTTTACATGATTTGGTTTCAAAGATTTTATAAAGATTTTTACTCCAAAAAAGTTCCGTAACTACGAACAATCGTAACTTTCACAGACGAGCTCAGATCGCTTCGAAACGTTCGCGGGAGATTCTATAATGGATAAGGTCTCCAACTTTCATAAATGGACCCGGATTGGTTCGATACTCGTCCGTGGGCCCCGAGACTCTCCTTTGTGTGGTACTAACGACTTTTGAAAGGGATTTAGTGTAGTGGTCACCTTAACCCTCGAGCGGCGATTACTTATTCCTCTAACGAGTTTATAATGACGATTATGCCCCTAAGCTCCATAAGTTACTTTATATGGTCTAATACGTACTTATGAGACCTAAATGTTCTATTTGATATGTTTTCGAACGACATTCGAAGGAAACCTGATTTAACTATCGCCTTGGTTTTCAAATGACGATTCATTGTGATTATTCTATCGAGTCTTTAAAATGTTTTAAACTGCATATAGTTGCTCACGACTCTGCTCGTGCACTACGTTACTACATCCTTCACCGAGTCCCGGGCTGGTTATGTTATCGTGCGCACTATGTTATATTCGGCAGTATGATGTGTTACGGTTCACCGAGTTCCTCGCTAGAGGGCCGGTACCGCTTATGGTGTTATGATGTGCTATGATGTTATGATATGCTTCGAGATTACGGAGATATGAAATCTTCTCGGAGTATGATGTGGTGTGGCGCCAACGACAAAGGGCGACCACCGTTCTAAGAGCCTTATGCATGATTTGTATTTTTATGAGTAAGCATTTTGATATTTTGAATATTGCATTTACTTTCCGTACTTCTGGTTTTGACTATGATCTTGTTTACTATATTTCATGCTTTGCATACTCAGTACATATTTCGTACTGACCCCCTTTCTTCGGGGGCTGCGTTTCATGCCGCGCATGCGTACACTTATTTGGATGATCCACCAACTTAGATTCCCGTTCGGCGGACTTGGAGCGCTCCCTTGTTCTCGGGAGCCTATGCTTTGATCCGAAATTCTCGTTATCGTATATATATGCATATGTTTGCTCACGAGTACGGCGGGGTGCTTTGTCCCGTCATATGATTCTCGTTATGCTCCTGTAGGTCCGTAGACATACATGTGCGAGTTATGGGTAGCCACTGTTCAGTTATATCAGTGTGATTTGTGATTTGAACGTCCCCCTATATTATGGTAGCCTTATCGGCTTATGTGTGATATTACCTGCTGCATGTGTGACAGCGACATGTATATGTATTTGTGACAGATATGGGGCGACGTTTCACTTTTCTGTATACATGTGTTATTTGTATACTGTGTAAGCTATTCGTATGCTACTTCTGATTAACGGGTGTGTACGGGTTCCCAACTTAGGCACTAGTCGCGGCCTACGAGGTTGGGTCGTGACACTCGGTTCAAGTGTCTTAGAGAGTTTATGAAGCCGTGTCCAGTGGGGTCTCTTTTATATGTGTGAGGCCCCCACACATATAAACAGTTAACCATCAAGACATTCAGGATTGTCTCATTTCTTTCTACTCTAAATCGTGCCATGAAGCTTAGAGCAATAAGTAACCTTCTCTTCCTATCGAATTACATACGTTTCGAATGCGCAGGCGACGAATAGGTTATTCAAGGCCCAACTGAGGCTGATTATCCATAGGGGTACAATTGTGAAGTACTTGCAGGTAACGAATGAGACTTGAGGTGTTATTGAAAGGTGAATAAAGTGTAAGTTGCCCGAGAAAGGGTGTTGTATAACGAATGGGAAGTTGAATGATAATGATGTTCTTGAGAAAGGAGAATGGGATACAATAGGGAGAGGATATCAGAGAAATTAGAAAAGGAGCTAAATCTGCAAAAAACGTAAATCATGGAGGATCTCAAGGAGGTGGGGTCAGATAGTTTTCTACCGAAGGCCATCAGGACCCATTCTATCTGCAGCTAGTACACTAGTCTCGAGGTTTAGATATGATCAAAAAGGTCAGTTCAGCTAGAAACAGATTTTAAGAGCACCAGCCTCTCAGTGACATGCTAGTGTGAGCCACAGAAGTTTTTAGAATCTTATGTGCGACAAGTGTTATAGGAGACACCAAGGGGTGTATTGTTTGCGCCTTGATGTGTGTTTCGGTGGCTCCTATTAGTTCTCAAGCCCAGTCAGGCTATACTACAGCTAAGCCTGGTATTTCAATTCTCAGTAAAGATTGCTTGGAAGCTACAGCAGGTCGTTAGGATAAAGTGGCATCCCCAGTTATCACCACAGATGAAATTTTCGTCCGAACTATGCCTGTTAATAAAAGAGGTATGTATGAAATAAGAACCATGAGCAGACGATATTAAATTTTCGGGAATGATTTTAGTTTGTTTAAGTTTAGTCAGATCAGAGTTAGAAAGTACGACGGTTGTAAGTTACTATAAGAAGTAATTACTATTATGAGATAAAGAGATGTGACAGTTCTCTCTTAAGTTATGTGAGTAAGTGTTTATCCCAGATATGTATAGTCTGATATGATTTTTAAGTGTATAGAATGTTTGGGCTTAGTTGTTCCAATCTTTCATATAAGATAGATGAAAGTTTCTTAAGTGTGATCTATTGTTCATAAAAGATAGTATACGACCATAGAATAGCATCAGATGATGAGGGAGAGTTAGAAATAACTTAGGTTATTCTGAGCAGAATAAGAAAATATAAAGCTAGCAGGTGATTAACAGAAAAATAGTAAGTTTTGAGTAGATACAATGCATTAGCAATTTCAGCAGAACTAGTAGAAGTATGATTTGATTTCCTTAGTCATATGAACACCTTAAGTGGGTGACAGTTCAGATACATCCAAAGGTATGTTAGAAACCAAAGGCTTAATTTAAATTCAGAGTAGAGTGATTAGTGGAAGAAGAAATCAATTAAGTCGTAAGAGAGCAAACTCTAACGAGAAGAATAACCTTTAAGAGTTGTCAAAAAGAGGTCTCCCTAAGATTTACAGTGTGAGCAGAGTTAAGTCGTTAATATAGAGTATGCCAGTTATGAATACAGTAGCAACCCGTTCATGTAAGTAATTTAGTTTTTCCCAGTAAGGAATTGCTCAGAAGTGAGTCGGAAAAAAAAAAGTCATCAGTGTTGTAGAGTACAAAGGAATTACAAAAGACAAGGAAAGTTAATTGGATCCCAACAAAAGAGAAGAATTTGTAAATATAAGACGTTAGCCTTGGTCTAAAAGGGAGATGCATAAATCGCCAGTAAGTCCAGTGAGATAATTGAAGACCCGAAGGGTTAGCATGAGATATAAAAAACCTCAGTTCAATTAGGTTGGCATAATGAGATAGTCTCCATAAGGTATTTCATTCACCCAGATTCCACGAAGATGTATCATGATCTTAAGGAGATTTATTGGTGGAACGATATGAAAAAGAATGTGGCAGGGTTTGTGGCTAAGTGCCCCAATTTGTCTGCAAGCCAAAGCTGAACACCAGAGGCTTGGCGGCTTGGCTCAGAATATAGATATTCCTATTTGGAAATGGGAGATAATAAATATGGACTTTATAACACGTCTACCTCATTCAGTTAGGAGGCACGACCCGATTTACGTGATTATGGACAGACTTACGAAGACGGCACACTTCTTGCCTGTTAAGACGACAGATTCCGCACCAGACTATGCCAAGTTGTTATTCGAGAAATCGTTCGACTTCATGGGACCCAGCGTCCATCATTTCAGATCGTAGTGCCCAATTCACAGCAAACTTCTAGAGATCATTTCAGAAAGGATTGAGTACCAGGGTGAACCTCAGCATAACCTTTCATCCACAGACCGATGATCAGACAAATACGCTATTAAGATCTCATGTTATAATATTCATGCCAGTCTAGTATTCAGTTAATCCAGTATTCAATCAGCTTAGTATTTAGTTAGTTCAGTATCTCAGCAGCTCAGTAATCATGTATTCATTCAATTCAGTAAATATGTGTCCTTGATTTCAATGGTAACTGAGATGACCACCTGCCTCTTATTGAGTCTACTTACAAAAATAGTTACTATGCTAGTGTTGGGATGGCACCGTACGAAGATTTGTATGGGCGGAAATGTAGATCACCGATTGATTAGTTCGAAGTTGGTGAAGCAGAGTTGTTAGGACCAGACTTGGTCTATCAGGATATGGAGAAGAGAAAGTCAAGTTAATTCAAGAGCATTTGAGAACGGCTCAGAGTCGCCAGAAGAATTACACAGATGTGAGGCAGAGGGACTTAGAGTTTCAAGTTGATGATTTGGTGTTTCTTAAAGTTTTGCCTGTGAAGGGAGTTATGGGGCTTGGTAAGAAGGGGAAACATAGTCCCGCTATATTGGACCATACAGAATCCAGTAAAAGGTTTGTCAATTGGCTTATGAGCTTGAGTTGCCAAAAGACTTGATTACTGTGCATCTAGTGTTTCATGTGTCAATTGGCTTATGTCCATGTTGAGAAAGTGTGTGGGAGACCCGTCATTGGTTGTCCCGACTGATAGCATAACAGTCAATGATAATTTGACTTATGAAGAAGTCCCAGTGAAAATCTTGATCGCCAGGTTCGCAAGTTGAGAACTAAGGAGGTAGCCTCAGTAAAGGTTTTATGGCGAAGTCAGAAAGTTTAAGAGGCTACATGGGAAGCCGAAAAGTACATGAAGTCCAGATATCCCTATCTCTTTGAAGAGCCAGCAGAAACTGTCAAAGGTAATTTATCTTCCTATTTAGATTTCACTCTATAGTTCCATGTTTCCAGTATTTAGTTAGCTTAGTAGTCACTCAGTCAGTCTCATTCAGCTAGTTCAATAGCTATTCAGTTTAGTAAGCTATTCAGTTTAGCAAGCCCTTGCAGTTATTAGCATTCAGGTGTTCATTACGGTAGCGAACACATGTTTCCGTCAGCCTAGTTTACCAGAACCCATCATTCGAGGATGAATGATCCCAAGGGGGAGATATTGTAACACCCCGCATCTTAAAATAAAGGTTAGACTCATATCATTAGAGTTTCAGAGGAAATTTGAAGGTTCGAACATTTTGCGAAAGTGGTTGAGGGGCCTGCTTTGGGAAACCATAACACCTTTATTAGTTGGGAATTTGGGAAAGTACCCTTAATTAAAGTTGTAGTACATAGAAATACCTTTCTAGGCATATAAGGATCAGGACAATTGGGATCCGGATCAAGGAGATATGATCGTCTCAAAATGGCTAATAGAGGGGTGCTCAGATTCGATAGAATCGGCTAAGTTTTTGATATGTCTGCCTTCCAGCCCAATTTCGTGAAAATTCGTTGGGAATTTGGGAAAACGTGAAACATAAAAGTTGTATCCCTTTGAAATATATTTCCAACAGTATATTATGCAGACAAAACGGAGTTTTGTGATAGGAGTTATGCCCATTCTACCGAACATTGTCAGAATGGCCTAGGCGCCGCCCCAAGCCAAAATTTGCAAGAAACGTAAGTTTCATCAGGGCCTATAGTATAGGCCTAGTGCCCCACCTTGGGAGATGACCAGGGCGACGCACCAGGCCAAATTATGCCTGAAACGTAGTTTTCGAATTTTATATGTACCCAACTCCGAAAAACTTTTCCCACTTCTTTCTAAACCGTATTTTTGGAGAGAAAACACTCTAGGGCTTCCAAAAAGCATATAAGGTGAGTTCCTACTCAAACCTTATTGATTATTACATCAATCTAACAAAGATTAACGCTAGAATCCCAATCTATTCCATAGATTATCGATTGAATCTTCGTCTTGGACAAAGGAACCCTAGAATCCAAATTCAAGAGGATTGAACTTCAAAAAGGTAATACTTCTATTCTCTAATCACTCATAGTTGTTAATTGATGAGTTCTTGGGAGAATCGTAAATAGGTTTGATAGAGAGTATCATACGAACTATGCTAGGGTTTTGGATTATTAACTTAGGATTGTTGTAGTCATATAGGTGATAAAGAATGATGTTACTTTCATCAAATTGAGATTGTAGAATCACCTAGAAGTAATAGAATGGGAATTGGGTGAAGAAACACCATTAATGGAGATTGTGAAGCTTTATGTCCAATAAGTGTTTGATAAAATGCTTAGATGACCAAAGCATGGATATTATTGCTAATATAGAATCCCTTTGACTTGTATTAATATAGATCAAAGTTGAAAGGGTTGACGAATGTTGTATTACGCTCAAAGGCTGGAATTAAGGTATGTGAGGCAAACTATCTACGTTAGGGAATATTCATGATTCTCCCTACGCCTCATTCTTCATACTTGTCAGTAATTTGAATCAGAATATAGTTTAGCCTTAGTTCCATGATATGATATAGAACTGTTATCTTCTAGGGTTGCAGTTACAGAATTCATTCATGGTTGTCACTTTGAACATCATGAACTCAACACGTAATCTTTATAGACTTATGCATTGTTATCGCATGAGTCTCAGTCAGTGTATGGCCAATTATTTGCATGAGTCCCATAATCAGAAATAGTGTCTCAATCTTGTAAATTGTTAATGTTGAACACACCATATCTGTATTTTTGGGCCCTAGGCCACGATTATGCATACGTATTGCTTGGGCACGAGGCCACGCTTTTTGTGCACATTATTTGGGCCATAGGACACGATTATATTCTAGTTTACGAGTGATTCTTCATCCGGTAAAAGGAGTACTTCAGCTTCTTGTTTTCCTGTTTAGTTCAGTTTCAGTTTCAGTTCCAAAGATTTTATTATTTAAGTTGCTTTGCTTACCAGTACAATTCAAATGTACTGATGTCCCTTTTTATTGCTTGGGGTCCTGCATCTCGCGATGTAGGGAATGACATACAGGTTGACGACTCAGCCATTTAGGAGTGCACGTATCAGGTACTGGTGAGCCCCAAAGGAATTTGGGGCGTTGTCAGCTGTCCAGTTATTTCAGTTTATAGACACCTTTATTATTCAGTATTCTTAGAGGCTTCATAGACACCCTGCATCGTATATTTGTTATGTTGGCCTTGTAGACGATTATACTCGCTTGTTCGGTTGTTTTGGTTTAGCCATGTTAGCTACTTTCAGATATGTTCAGATTGTCTAAGTATTTTTGCATTATGATATTTCAGTCAGACTTTTAGTTAATCAGCATGTGTTAGTTTCATTTTATAAATCAATTATGTTTTGATATCACATGCGATTCGGCCCAGCCGCTTGGTTCGCTCGGTCACATGCGCAAAGTGCACGGTGCCGTGTTACGTCCGGTGCCCGGGTTTGGGGCATGACATCCGCTAGAATGCTATGTTTAGGTCTAATGTCTTAATCCGATGATTTTGGTAAAAGTTGGGTTTTTAGTAACTAATTGCTAACTATTGCTTTGGTTGTGAATTTATGGTAAAAGAAACTAAGGTTGTGTCCCCTTTAGATAGAGTGTATGATCATGGGTATTGATCTTGATATACTTCTAATGGATCATTATATGAATGCACTTAATCTCTATATGAATCTCTACTATTTCCCAATAAATAAAGATTATTTCTTTCTATGATTTTCCCAAATATAAGAAAGTAACTATGAAGAACGATTAATCATGCCAAGTAAATTCTTCTTATTCCTAAGTGAATTTATTAAACAAAGTTTAAAGCTTTGAGTTCTTGTTGTTTATTCTTACCAACCCTAATTATTTTCCCAAATAAATCAAGGTTTATGGCTTTAATCAATGTTTGCAACCATTAATTATGAATGAAGAATGAAGAATAAACAAACCCTAATAATCCATTATATGTATATCAATCACAAACCCAATCACAAAACACCCATCAATTGGGTTCACAACCCTAGTAAGGGAAATTAGCTACTCATGACAAAGAACAAGAAACAAGAAATTGAAGAATTCATAATTGCTTACTTTGGAAGAAAAGAGGAATTGAGAATACTTGAATTGATGTTTGCACCTTCAAAAACTAGAGAGTATTTAATGTTCTAAGTCAAGAGACAAAAATATGACAACCGATAATAATTAAAACCCTACAATGACTATTTATAGGTTCTGAAAACGTGAAAGTTGCAGATTTGCACTTTGGTCCCCGTCGATACGAAATACGGTCCGTAAAGTGGTTTACGGACCGTAAACCGGTTTACGACCAGACTTGCTTCCCAGTTTTGAGCAACTTCGATCTTCTGAAATACGGACCGTAAATTGGTTTACGGTCCGTAAACTGCCCGGTCGTCTTTCAACTTCCAAAACTTCGACTTTCTGCCAGATGCTCACATGGTTAAATACGCCTTGAAATACGGACCGTAAAGTGGAATACGGTCCGTAAAAGTTGTTCGTAAATCACCATATCTCAGCCTGACTTTCTGTTCCTCTTATTCTTTAATACGACCATGGAATACGGCCCGTATTTGAGAATACGGTCCGTAAACTGAGTTTACGACCACTTCTGCACTTTTAACTGTTTTCATTCCAAATCTGTTCTGTTACCTGAAAAACACTAAAAACACATTAAATAGACACTGACTTGCTTAAAAACAAGTAAAACTTCTCGTAAAAAGGCCTCGAATGTGCCATAAATGCCCGGCACATCAACACCCCCAACTTAAAGTCTTTGCTTGTCCTCAAGCAAGCCATACAAAACAATGACTCAATCTAACACCTAGATATCACAGAGTAATAATGTCTACATTGGTTTTGACTCTCAACTATCAAACATGCGCGTTCTCTCAAATGACCATCCCCACTTTCTCTTTTCAAAACAATATACACACTCAAGAATGCTATGAATAACAATGAAGCTTCAATGCATGACATTACATTATCGAACATATTATGATGCACACAAACGCTACTTTAGGCGGTCACTTTATTTTGCTCAATTCTCATCCTTACGCCCTCACACAGACCAAAGAATGTCCCAACACACATATATACAACAAGAATGGGACGAAGACGAAAGAGAAGAGAAAAACACTCACACTCACAAAGAACTTCATATCTACACATGCGAATACCATAGGCTTGCCCTTATTTTCTATGTCTTCATCCTAGGCTCGCTCGGTTGTGATCTCATTAGGGCTTGTTTTGGCTTGTAATGTAGGCTTAGGGACGGGTAGGATACTTTTTGGATATTAGTGACTCACCCTCCTTGAACACTACACATCTCTTCACCTTAATTCACCTCTTTTCTTTCCAACCCCTTTATTTCCTTTCAAGTTTTCGACCTCGATGTGATTTTATTCCTAACCAACTTACAAATCTTTTTGTGTTACCATTTTCTGATTTTTTTTTTTTTTTTTTTTTTTTTTTTTTTTTTATATATATATATATGCAACTACCACATCGAATCTCCACTAGCAAACTCCACCACCCCCAACTTATGTTTTTAACATCTACTTCACATTTAATTCACCCCCAACTTAGGCACTTTGCCTCATCTATCTAGTAGCATCAAGGAGGGAACGGGTGCGAAGATGGATACATTGCAAAACGGGTGAGGTTTCATATTTGGCTAGCCAAGAAAAAGGTCAAAAGGCTCAAAAAGGGAAACTAGGGATATTTTCAGCTTTTGGGTAAGGCTTATTTAGGCACAGTGACTATTTACACAAAGAAAGCCTAAGATCATTTCACAACCGAACTAACTTTCGATTTCAAACAAGACCAACCGGGCAAGTTCTAGATTATACATGCATAAACAATCAAACTAACAACTCACACACACATTGGCATAAGGACAATCATTGTTACACTTGTGACCTCCTAAGTAGTCATTTATCACACACAATACCCCAATAATCATAATGTCATATAAAGAATCAATCATGTCAAACAATAACTGTTCTAAGTATGCATTTTTTTTTTTTTCGAGGGGTCCAAAATTTCCACAAACCATAATCACATGCTTTTAGTTAAAGAACAACACCAACTAAGTCAAAACTACTCTATTCAACCTAAGCAACAACTTAAACATGCCAGTTTCAACAAAAACAACACCCCTCAGGAAAAGAACTCTGGCAAAGAAAAGCCGAGGGGGTTCCTAAACATATATCTACACTACATTAGTGCCAACACTCCCACCCCCAACAAAAAATCAAGCACTGTCTCAGTGCATCACTTATAAGAGCGAGGGAAAGAAGTGGTACCTTGGCACCCTTGGTGCCGTGCGAACTCACGACTGGCCCGCTGCATCCGGCGGCTGACTCGTGGACTCTCCTGGTTGGCGCTGCGGCTCAACTAACGACTGAAAAATTGCCTGCTGCATTTCCTTCTCCTCTGTCTTCTTTAACCTCTTGGCCAACTCCTCTGGGTCCTCAGATGGCTCACGGACCCTTTTTCCTGTATCGCGCACAAGGGGTTCGGCATCCTCCGCCTCCTCCTCAGAATCCATCAGATCCAGCACCTTAAATGTAGTAGGCAAAATGGCACGTGGTGCTGGCACTGGTGCGGCTACCATACCCTGCACTTTGAGTGCCTCAAGCTCCTTCTTCAGCTTATCCAACTCACTCCTCAATGAGACAGACTCCCCACCGGGTGTGGTCTGCTCTCGAGTCAATAATTTCGACTCAAAACTATCCAATCGAGCCTGATACAACTCGTGCTTTTTCTCGAACTCCGCACGGATCTCTGTGGTCGCCTCTGTAACCAACTGCTGCACTATTTTTACCACTTTCGGCTTAAACTGTTGCAAGATTTTTCCTACCTGCCTTTCAGCCCTCACTGCCTTGACTGCAATCTGGCTGTAATTAGCAGGGCTGAAGTGAAGCAACTCCAACTCTGGATCAGCAGGCTCGGATGTCTCAGCGGCAGTGGCAGACCCCGAAGGAGGGCCCTGTGTGGCTGGCGGTGGTGGTGGAAGCCTCGCCTCAGAAACACCTATCTCGGCTGCAGAAGCCGGTGTATCTACAGTATCTGGGACACCTGTAGTGGGAGCATCAGTCGCAGCAGCAGCAACACCAAACTCGGGCTCTACTGGGTCAGTCCCATAAGCATGGCTCGGACTCAACTCTAACTGAGTGTCGTCGTCATCACCGGACTGATCCGCCTCTCGGTCCGTCTTGCCCTTTACCTTATTCTTCCTCCAATCTCCCATACGAGCAGCTGTGATGGTGCCGTCCCATTCAGGAAGCTGAAATATCCTTGCCCGTCTACACAATTCCGTGATAAGACACGAAAATACCATGTTCGGTTGGGCTTGTGTGCCCGCACATGCAGCTCCTCGAATGAGCTCCCCAATATTCATCGGATACCGCGACATCAACGAGGCAATAGTGACTGCCTGACTGGTGGAGAGAGTATTGTCCGCCTGGGTTGGAGTAATCCTGTACCGAAGCAATGTCCACCAAAACTTAGCTTCCGTGGACAAACAACTTTTGGCAATCTTGACTCTCCCATCATTAGTCCATTTCTGCTTATGTGGCTCTGATGTGATAATCGCAGCAGTCCATTCCCTCACAGATTTCTTGTCTTTCCGGTCTCTTTTGTCTAGGAACAGGCTCAGATCGGTAGGCGCCACAAAATCATTACCGAATAGGACTTTGTTGATGGCTTTGGAGGAAATATCGACAAGTGAGTTCCGGACTGTCACATTCTCCAAAATAGGTATCTCATGCCATGCACGACTCGGCTTCTTCATTGACATCAACACAGCCCCATATGATGCATAGAATTCCCGCACAATATGCGGAGCATAGTCTCCCGGTTCATGAGTGAAAACATCCAGCTGGTACATTTTGATGGTATCGTCCAGCTGTGGATGAGCCGAGATCCCATCGAAAATCAGTCGCCGCTCCTCAAATATTTTTCTCAGCGGCTGTCCCAGCCATCCATTGGTCATATAATTTCTTTGACCCTTTGACTGAGAATCTAAGTTTTTCTTCCTCCAATCGTTTGGTCCGGACGGCCAGTTTACGACCCGCTGGCGGCGTACCATCATCCGGAGCATCACCATCACTTGGCCCCGCTGAGCCACTCTCCTGTGCTGTTTGGTCGGCGGCCCCCCTGCTTGATGCATCCGCGGCAGAATCCCCCTCTTCAGACTGGGAGGGTTCCGCCGCAGAAGTGGACGGGGTCATGGTTGGGGGCGTAGATGGCCTTGCCGATGTGCCTTGCGTGGGGGCCCCTCTGACCTTTGGTGGCGGTATAACTTCTGCGCACTCGGATCCTGATCTTTCCCCTTCCGAGTTGGAGGGTTCATCTATCAAATTAAAATCCGAGCGCGCTTTCTTTCTCGTGCCTTTGCTTTTGGCCCCCGCTTTCCTTGCATTCTTTTTCTGACCCATACCTGCAAAAGACACATCATATTAGCTACCAAGGAACATCCGATCAAAAATAAGAACAAATTAACTGTGCATCAAAACTTTCTGTCTGTGACCGTAAACTCAAAAGACGGACCGTAAATTGAAATACGGTCCGTAAACTGAGCTCGTAAACTGCTCATTAGCTTGGTGAACTTTCTGTCCCTCAGTGAAATGCTTAAAGACGGACCGTAAACTGAAATACGGTCCGTAAACTGAGATCGTAAACTGCTCATGAGCTTGGAGAACTTTCTGTCCCTCAGTGAAATGCTTAAATACGGACCGTAAACTGAAATACGGTCCGTAAATTACGATCGTTTTTCGCATCACAGACATAGAACATGTTTTGATTTTCGGATTTCGTTACACATCTCGGTTTCACATTGTTGTGGGGATTAGGTTACTCAGACTTCACCCAATTTTCTACCAATTGTTCATTAATCCCTCCGGAGTCAAGCTATTGGTGGGCAGACCAACACTTTAAATGTTGAATTTTAAGATATGGACTGCCCTCCAACCCATTTGGGTTTTTTATTAACAACTTTCAAGGAGAATTAAAAGAATTTAACATTGTTATCCCCACACAAGATCATTAACCAAGGTGAGCAAACACTTAATTTCACCAAACCTATCCTAATCAGCACTTACCACCAAGTTCAAACTCAATGCTGTAAAATAAGAGTGGAGAGTGTCAATCATACCTTTTATTGGTGAACCCCAGATCACAGTAAGCAAAGATTTTGAGAGCCCAGCTTCAATCACAATCAAATTTAAACCTAGGGCAGAGAGAATACGAATTTGGGGAGAGTGGATAGGTTTTCAAGTGTGGGTTGTGTTTTGATGGAGTGTAGAAGGTGGGAGATGATGAGTTGTGGTGGGAAATCGTGGGAGTTGAGATGGAAGGATGGAATTTAGTGGGTTTGATCGTGGAGGGGAATTTGAAAGGAGGGAATTTTGAGATGGTGTCATTTTCTCTGCCCGTGATTTAAACCGCTGCCCTCTCTTTTATTAGCAGCCCTTTTTTTTTTTTTTTTTTTTTTGTTCTAAATACGGTCCGTAAAGTGATTTACGGCCCGTATTTAGAGATGTTGATTAGGGCAGTACACTGTAATGTCTCATGAAAGATTACGATCAGATTTACGGACCGTATTTCAAAATACGGTCCGTCCTCCATGGTCGTAAACTTCCATGTTGCATTACAGTGCTTACTGTTTTGTGACATTGTTAAATACGCCCCATTTTACGAGCCGTATTGTGAAATACGGTCCGTAAACTGTGGCGTATTTTGCAATGTTGCAAAACAGTCTCTTACTACTGAACTTACCTGCTATTCAACAATATTCTCAGCAATATATTCCTGCACCAAAACAACCATTACCCTATATATGATCAAAAACAAACAAAAGAAAAATAAACATTACACTTGGGTTGCCTCCCAAGAAGCGCTTGATTTAACGTCGCGGCACGACGGTGGTAACCATTCACTCCTTATCAGCGTGCACCAGATCATCGTTCGTTCCGAGGTGCTTCAACCTGTATCGATCAACAATCCTATCCTCCGAAACCATCCCGTGATAGTGCTTCAATCTCTGCCTATTCACCTTAAATGTCCGAGTTCCATCTCCGGACTTTAACTCAATCACTCCATGGGGTGAAACACCTACCGCCTTGATTTAAGCTTACCAGGTAGCAACTTCAACCGAGAGTTAAACAACAATACAGGATCACCCTTGTAGAACTCTCGCTTCAAGATCTTCTTGTCATGGTATTGCTTCATCCTTTCTTTATATAGTGCTGCACTCTCATATGCCTGGTACCGAAACTCATCCATCTCATTTAGTTGAAACAACCTGAGCTTGGTTGCTTCCTCCCAATCCATATTCAATTTCTTCAAAGCCCACATAGCCTTGTGCTCAAGTTCAACCGGCAAGTGACAAGCTTTTCCGAACACAAGCTTGAAGGGTGAAGTCCCAATCGGAGTCTTGAAAGCAGTCCGGTATGCCCATAGAGCATCATCGAGCTTGCGGGCCCAATCGCTTCTATTTGCATTTATCGTTTTTGCTAGAATACTCTTGATCTCCCTATTGGACACTTCAACTTGCCCACTTGTCCGAGGATGTAAGGTGTTGCCACCCTATGTTTTACACCATATTTCTCCATCAAACCCGCGAAAGCTCTATTGCAAAAGTGGGATCCACCATCGCTGATTATAGCTCTCGGAGTACCAAAGCGAGTAAATATGTTCTTCTTGAGGAACCCCATGACACTCTTGGCCTCGTTATTAGGTAAAGCCACAACTTCTACCCATTTTGACACATAATCCACAGCAACCAGAATGTATTTCATGCCACCTGAACTCACAAAGGGTCCCATAAAGTCAATCCCCCAGACATCGAACACTTCTACCTCCATAACAAAATTCATAGGCATCTCTTGCCTTCTGCCTATGTTCCCTTGCCTCTGACATTGATCACAAGACCGCACCAATAAATTAGCATCATGAAAAATGGTCGGCCAGTAATAACCGCATTCAAGTACCTTAGCTGCAGTCCAATTTTCACTATGATGACTCCCAACAGGAGAGTCATGGCACGCCTTTAGAATCGCCATCACTTCACTTTCCGAAACACAATGCCGAATGATGTTGTCAGCGCATGTTCGAAACAAATAAGGCTCGTCCCAGTACCGCCGAGCATCCCGCAAGAATTTCTTCTTTTTTGGTAGGCTTTGATATCTTCCGGAACTATACCTGTTACCAAATAATTTGCAATGTCAAAGATACCACGGTGCCACCTCCATTGACACAGCCAACCCTCTCATCCGGAAAAGCATCATCTATGTCAAGCTCATCAGAAGGTCTCCCAGCCTCTTCAAGCCGAGAGAGATGGTCAAGAACTTGGTTTTCAGTGCCCTTGCGATCCTTCACCTCAAAATCAAACTCTTGCAAAGAATAGCACCCATCTGATCAGTCGCGGCTTTGCTTCCTTCTTTGCCATGAGGTATCTCAAGGCTGCATGATCAGTGTAAACCACTACTTTGGACCCCAACAAGTAGGCCCGAAATTTCTCAAAAGCAAACACAATGGCAAGCAGCTCTTGCTCCGTCACTGTGTAGTTCATCTAGGCAGCATTCAGTGTTCTGCTTGCATAATATATCAGGTGCATAATTTTATTGTACCTCAGCCCAAGCACAACACCTATTGCAAAACCACTAGCATCACACATTAGTTTAAATGGCAAGGACCAGTCATGCACAACAATAATCGGAGCAGTAGTAAGACACTCTTTCAACTCATCAAACGCCTTTCGACACTTATCATCAAATACAAACTTCGCCTCTTTTTCAAGAAGCTTGCACATTGGGTTAGCAATCTTGGAGAAATCTTTGATGAAGCGCCCGTAGAACCCAAAGATGTCCCAAGAAACTTCGGACACCTTTGACTGAGATAGGTGGTGGAAGTTTTGCAATCACATCAATTTTCGCTTGATCTACCTCAATTCCCTTTTCAGAGATTTTGTGACCAAGGACGATCCCTTCCTTCACCATAAAATGGCACTTCTCCCAATTTAGAACGAGATTTGTCTCCTCACATCTTTTCAGCACTTGACCCGATGGCCAAGACAATCCTCAAACGAATCCCCCACTACAGAGAAGTCATCCATGAACACCTCCAAGTAATCCTCTACCATGTCAGAGAAGATTGACATCATGCACCTCTGAAAAGTGGTCGGTGCATTACACAAACCAAAAGGCATCCGGCTAAATGCAAACGTCCCATAAGGACATGTAAAAGTAGTCTTCTCCTGATCTTCCAAAGCAATATTGATCTGATTGTAGCCCGAATAACCATCAAGGAAGCAATAGTAGGAACGCCCCGCTAGCCTATCAAGCATTTGATCAATAAAAGGCATGGGGAAATGGTCCTTGCATGTGGCTGTGTTGAGCTTGCGATAGTCCATGCAAACTCTCCATCCGGTCACGGTTCTAGTTGGGATCAACTCATTCTTTGCATTTGGCACCACAAAGTGATGCCGCCCTTCTTAGGAACACATTGGACCGGGCTCACCCATTTACTATCGCAATTGGGTAAACCACTCCCGCATCCAACCATTTGATGATCTCTTTCTTGACTACCTCTTGCATATTCTCGTTCGCCGCCTCGATGCTCTACACTCGGTTTGCTATCTTCCTCCAACTGGATTTTGTGCTCACGCATCCCGATGGAATACCTCGAATGTCCGCTATGGTCCAACCAATAGCACGCCTATACTCCCTCAACACCTCCAAAAGCCGTAAAATCGCTCCTCGCCGCAGAGCCGACACAATCACCGGCAATGTATTGTCCGACCAAGGAACTCATACTTCGTATGTGAGGGAGCTGTTTAAGCTCCAATTTAGGTGGCTCAATGATCGAAGGCTTTGCTGGAGGAGTTGTTCTATTTTCCAGATCAAGATTCAGCTTCTTTGGTTGGTAGGAATATGATCCCAACCCAACAAGTGAATTTACTGTCTCCACATAACCTTCCATGTCCTCAGCATCAAAATTAACAAGAATACCAGCTAGAGCTTCACCCAAACTTTCTTCTTCCATCTTGAACTCCACTGCTTCATCAATAACATCAACCGAATCAATTACCGAAATGCTCTCGTAAGCACTTGGTAACTTCATCCCTTGCTAGCCCGAAAAGTCACTTCTTCATCGTTGACTCGGAACTTGATTTCATTTTTCTCCGAATCCATCAGAGCTCTCCCTGTAGCAAGGAAAGGTCTCCCCAGAATAATAGGAATGTCCCGATCAACAACACAGTCAAGAATCACAAAATCAGCGGGCAACATAAAATCACCAACCCGCACAAGTACATCATCAACCACCCCAACAGTCTTTTGATAGACCTATCAGCCATTTGTAACCTCATAGTAGTCGGCCTTGGCATCCCCAAACCTCGATTGTTTGTATATAGCAAGGGGCATCAAATTAATACTCGCCCCATTATCACACAAAGCACGAGCAAAATCATGGTGTCCACGAACAAGGAATGGTGAACGCCCCAGATCTCCCTTTTTCCGAACAAGAGTAGTTGAGATGATGGAACTCACAGTGTGAGTCAAACTTACGATTTCATGTTGAACCGTTTTCTTCTTGGTCAGCAAGTCCTTCAAATATTTAAGAAGCCGGGCATCTCCTTGACAACTTCCAAGAAGGGGAAATTAAGAGACAACTGCTTCAACTGATCATAAAACTTCTCGAACTTAGCATCTTCCTTCTTCTTTACCAACCTCTGAGGAAAGGGAGGTTTAGATTTGAAAAGCTGAGTCAAAGGGCGGAGAGAGCCCCTTTCACAGTCTGCTTGCTTGTGTTCTCGCATCCTTCACTATCTCCGAATATCAAGCAACCTTCTTGTCAGCAGGATTCTCATCAACAATAATGGGTGCTTCAGACTGCACCTCATCCTCTTCATCTATTGTCTCAAGATCAATCACCTTCTTATCAGCCCCTTGGAGTATTTTACCACTCCTAGTAGTGATGGCAAACACACGGTCTACACCGCCTCCCCCATTCTTTGGATTTGGAATAGTGTCACTCGAAAGTCCTCCCTTTTTAGGAGGGTGCTGCTCTCTAGAAATATCCCTCATCCGTGACTCAAGCTTCGAATAGCCGCCGTATGGGAACCCACCGTCTCTCGTCAACCCGCATAAAGTCCTCTCGTACTTAGACCGATTTGCCGAATCTTCTCAAGCATTGATTCAACCTTCGAACTACCTTGCTCGTTGACCGCCCTTTCGGTGGTATATAAGGATTGGAACTCTTGTTCCCAAAATTGTTACCGTTGTTGTAGCTCCCTTGGTTCGCACCACCATAATTATTGTTGTAGTTCCCGCAGTTGTTATAAGCACCTTGACCTTGCCGAGGTCTCCATTGATTCTGACTCTGATAACCACCTTGGTAGTTCTGTCTTTGGTAACCCCCTTGAGAGTTATTAACATAATTAGCATCTTCAACCTGCATAGGGGCCCATCATGGAACGGACCATCTTGAGTATGGTACATCCCTTTTGGTAAAACTGTATCTTCCTCACAAACATTTACCTTCTTGATCTGGGATTCATCAAACTTCTTCGTCAGCAAGGAAATATTTGTTGCAAGTTCTGCCAATGTTTGCTTGATTCTCCTTTACTATATTCTGGATCATAGCACTACCAAACGGTACCACATCAGCATTGTTTGAGTGCCAAGCCCGATTATGAGTCGTCACTTGTTAAGTATGTTGGTCACCCGTCGATAAGATTTGTTCATGAAACAACCATCACCGCATTATTAGCAATCGATCGCGTCACCGGATCTAACCCTCGGTAGAACTTCTCCATTAATATGTTATCCGAAAAACCATGATTTGGGCTCTTCTGCAAATAATCCTTGAATCTCTCCCATGCTTCATATAATTGTTCCCCCGGTCGCTGCTTAAATTCATAGATCTTGTCACGAATTTCAGCCTTCTTGCTAGGGGGTACCATTTTGTGAGAAAAGCAGCCACCATCTCTGCCCATGAAGTAATCGAATTTCGGGGCAACTTTCTCAAACCATGTTCTTGCCTCTCCAGCTAAGGAATATTTGAATAACCTCAACCGAATAGCATCTTGTGGAACGTTGTTCTGGATGTGATTAGCACACACATCCATAAAATTCTGCAAATGACGTTGAGGTTTATTCTCGGTAGAGTTCCGAAAGTATCCCTCAAGCTTCAACAACAGGTATAGAGAGGAGTCAATTTTCACAGTACAGCTCCAACTCGAGGTTGAACAATAGCAGATGCATAATCCTCCTCCGGAACAAGCTCAAAAAAACATTCTCATCATCCGAATCATTCGCCCGATTGTTCAACCGATTCCCCGGTTACCACACGTTGATTTTGCCGATTCTGATTCATGTTCACCTGGTTTACACAGAGTAGCAAACAAGGTGTGATGGAATAAGCAAAAGACTTCAATAAAGCAAACACTATTTAGTAATTTCAAAACCGTATTCCCCGGCAACGGCGCCAAAATTTGATACGCTCAAATTACACCTATTAATGGTATAACGCGAACGTTGTCAAATATAGTAACCCAACAAGGTTGGGGTCGAATCCCACAGGGAATATGGTGTGAAAAGGTTACTAAAATCGTAGAATGCTATGTTTAGGTCTAATGTCTTAATCCGATGATTTTGGTAAAAGTTGGGTTTTTAGTAACTAATTGCTAACTATTGCTTTGGTTGTGAATTTATGGTAAAAGAAACTAAGGTTGTGTCCCCTTTAGATAGAGTGTATGATCATGGGTATTGATCTTGATATACTTCTAATGGATCATTATATGAATGCACTTAATCTCTATATGAATCTCTACTATTTCCCAATAAATAAAGATTATTTCTTTCTATGATTTTCCCAAATATAAGAAAGTAACTATGAAGAACGATTAATCATGCCAAGTAAATTCTTCTTATTCCTAAGTGAATTTATTAAACAAAGTTTAAAGCTTTGAGTCCTTGTTGTTTATTCTTACCAACCCTAATTATTTTCCCAAATAAATCAAGGTTTATGGCTTTAATCAATGTTTGCAACCATTAATTATGAATGAAGAATGAAGAATAAACAAACCCTAATAATCCATTATATGTATATCAATCACAAACCCAATCACAAAACACCCATCAATTGGGTTCACAACCCTAGTAAGGGAAATTAGCTACTCATGACAAAGAACAAGAAACAAGAAATTGAAGAATTCATAATTGCTTACTTTGGAAGAAAAGAGGAATTGATAATACTTGAATTGATGTTTGAACCTTCAAAAACTAGAGAGTATTTAATGTTCTAAGTCAAAAGACAAAAATATGAGAACTGATAATAATTGAAACCCTACAATGACTATTTATAGGTTCTGAAAACGTGAAAGTTGCATATTTGCACTTTGATCCCCGTCGATACGAAATACGGTCTGTAAAGTGGTTTACGGACCGTAAACTGGTTTACGACCAGACTTGCTTCCCAGTTTTGAGCAACTTCGATCTCTTGAAATACGGACCGTAAATTGGTTTACGGTCCGTAAACTGCCAGGTCGTCTTTCAACTTCCAAAACTTCGACTTTCTGCCAGATGCTCACATGGTTAAATACGCCTTGAAATACGGACCGTAAAGTGGAATACGGTCCGTAAAAGTTGTTCGTAAATCACCATATCTCAGCGACTTTCTGTTTCTCTTATTCTTTAATACGACCATGGAATACGGCCCGTATTTGAGAATACGGTCCGTAAACTGAGTTTACGACCATTTCTGCACTTCCAACTGTTTTCAGTCCAAATCTGTTCTGTTACCTGAAAAACACTAAAAACACATTAAATAGACACTGACTTGCTTAAAAACAAGTAAAACTTCTCGTAATCTTCTTCGTATGTAGGGGACTCAGAATCAAGCGCATGCGTATTTAATTCTAGCCACTTTCGCTCATGTTGAAACCGCTACCCTTTCTATCTCTGAAAACTCATGTTACCATAACTATAACACCGGGACAAATTTTTTGAGGATCACTCAAAATATTTCAACAACGCAACCCTCCAAATCTCCAATAAAACCACCTTTCGCCTTTCCATAACACCGGGACAAAATTTTGAGGACCTCTCAAATTTTTACCATGTCCTTGTTCGAACTTGTTAGAACCCGTATTTTTGTGCATTGGAACAATCCGGATTAATTATGATAAGTTGAGGACAAAGCTATTTCGGGATACAAAGTTGGGATTCTTGACCTTTGATTTTTTTTTAAGACATAAGTTGTTCATGAATTTGTTGGTATGGAATAATTAGGAGAATTTGGGATCAAAAGTGATAAAATTGGAAGTTGAAAAAGTCATCCAATTCCCATGTGTAGCCGTGTAATGTGGAGTGGCCTACACCATTTTTTGTGTCATCTTTTAATTGATCCAACACATTAATGTGGGCCAAGATTTTGTACAACTCAAAAAGGGGGAATTAAAAGATGACCACTAGTCATCTTTAGTTCATTTCAACACTTAGAAAATAAAAGAAGTTGAAGACCCTCCATTGAAGGCTCTCGGCCAACTTCAAGAAAAATCCACTCCCATTTCTAGCTCTTCTAAAATTAATTCCTTGGTGTAAACCCACTATATTGGGGTCCCTAAGTAGCGTGGAGGTGTCGTTGGAGCGATCAACCCATTATATTTTCATCTTTGGAAACCCTAGGCTATTGGGAAATTGAAGGAGAAAGGTAAGAATCATTTATGCTTTGTATGTTATAAAGGTTGTTTGTATCTTGTAATATGTAAAATTGGATGAATATCATGAAATATGAAATGTTGGAAGTGAGTTGTGTATGTGGAGCTTGAGCCGTGTAAATGGGTGTTTGTTGTGTTGTGTTGAAACTAT
>NW_026727264.1:0-37263 GCF_029784015.1 Lycium ferocissimum | reverse complement strand
CTTATCACACATATAAACTTATGAATTAGTAAGGAATGAATACATAGAATTTTTTTTTTCATAAGTAAAATCTGACATCATATAAGACTCGAGACACGAAACATAATGACATATCGGCTACTGAAGCCGCTTACAACTGACAACCCAATACCCACGACTCTGTCTGCAAAGTCTCTAACTCGAACATGGCATCATAGCATAGGACTCTTGACCCGGCAACCCTCCAGAGCAAATGGAGATGCCAACTCCACTGGAACATCGTCTATAATAGCGTCTGATCATCGGGGTGTACCTGCGCGGCATGAAACGCAGCCCCCGAAGAAGAGGGGGTCAGTACGAGCATTGTACTGAGTATGTAAGGCAGGAATAGCAACATAGTAGAAGATATAAGCATGAATAATAACAAGATTTCATATCGTGAGGTAAAGGAATGACCTGCACATATGAACAATGTCTGCCTGGAAACATAGAACATATCATAGGATAACAGAGTAACCTGTGCATATAAGGGCCCCATGGGGGCGGATGCCATGCATGCTTGTTTTTCTTTTTTTGAAAAAGAGCATTTCTTTTCATAGGCACAGAAAATAGAATTTATGTCATATCATGTTAAATCATAGTATATCATGGTATCATAGCATATCATAGGATCATAGCATAGTATGGTGTATCATAGTATCATAGTATCATGGTATCATAGTATCATAGTATCATGGTATCATAGTATCATAGCACCGAACAGTGTCGGCTCGCCCACATAGCACCGAAATACATCGGCTCGCCCATAAATCCCGCGTCCGGGATGATAAGCCAGCTGTCCAGGTGGCAATGAAACATAGTTCCTTCCCAATTCCCAGATATCCCTACCCCCCACCCCATGTACATATACATATATACATAGGTCATATAAGCATGCAGGAGAGCCCAAGAAAATCGTATCCATCGGAGTGACGTAAGGTCGGAAACCTCCGATTATGTTATGGAATAACTATGGGCGCTTGCCTCACCTTGAAGGAACGACTAATATAAGGCGAGACTATCAATGGAGAGTAATATCATGATAAAACATAAAACCGGACCATAAGGCATCGTCTCGTATACTTGGAATCTTCAAAAGAAAACATTATTCATGAGTAGAGTTGAGGGTTCAAGAAATAGCTTAACGTTCTCATCTCGTCACTAGAACCATAGACTTGGAACCTTTAATCATAGGATCATCATGGACATAGTTATCATGTAAACATTTTCTTTCTTAACATCATTCATGTCATTGTAAAACATATTCATAGCCAGCATAAGAATATCCTCGTTGGCATAGTTATAGTACTTGTCATTTAATGACGGAATAAGGATCAAAAGTTTCCATCGGATTCTGCTTCAAGATAAGTCAAATGGTACAATAAGGAAGATCCGGGAACAATGGGCCCACCTCGGGTCAGATGAGGCGGCGTATCAAATTTACATATATTAAGCTTTATGGAGTCACTCGTGAGGATCTTAGGGTAATCGGATCCTATTTGTGTAAGTTCTGGGTGTTTAGGAAGTTTTTCCGACATTTCACACAAGTTCTAATTCAATTCCACTGAATGAATAGTAGTTAATTTCAATCTCGGATTTCTGGGAAAGGAATTGTCCCCGAGGCCCGTGTCCGAACCTATTACATCTAAGACATGCCAAGAAAGGAAAGTGAAGTCTTACATACCTTTTTCCGCTCCTTCTGCTACTCCAAATCCAAGTTGCAAGTTCGCCAGAATCTACAAATTGGTCGCATTTACCCAATGTTAACTTAAGCACCTAAAGGTGAATTCTCAAAATAACACTTGTCTATCAAAATTTCGGCAGCATTTCCCCTGTAAATGCGCCATCCCCGAGATTCTAACTCGGCCCATTTCAACAGCAATAACCCGAGAATGGAACTCGGCCACAACATCAACAACAATGCCAACAATTTTTCTAGCAACATTCAATTTATATTCAATTCGATTCAATTCATATGACTTCACCCAACACCTTCCAACTCAATGAGAATACTAACAACACATTTTCTACTTTCCAATTCATAAACTTATATCAACAATTCCATACGTCTTCAACAATATTTTCATGAACTCAAGAAAGCATACTAAAATCATATTAACTTCCAAATCAGCCCACACAACTTACAACTTCGACTTGGATCATCAAACATGCATTTCATGCCATAGAATTCATAACAACGACAATCAAAATACTAAATAACATTGCTTCATTTCTTATATACCAAACAGCCCCTACACACGGTTCATCAACAACATACATATTTTCAAAATTTTCACCCATTTCTTCATACAACAACACGTCCAAACATCCATAAAACACAATCCAACCATGCTAAATAAATTAACTCCTTACTTCTATATAGTATTACACACACGGCCACACACAACACATGCATAACTTCATAAGTTTCATTCCTTTTCTACACTCTACAACAACACATAGACATGCTAAATTCACTTAATCCATTATCCCTACACATCACCTCAACACATACGGCCACATACCATGTCCATATTTTCATGATTTTCCTTCACTTGTACATCTTACAACATGCATAAACTCCTATGAAACATGTAAAGAAAATTGAACCTCACCTTGTTCCATTGAACTTCTCCCTCGGCTAGGCTTGAGGAATCTCAACAACGAATGGTTTTCTACTTCCAACAACCACTCCACATGATAAGGAACCTTCCATTTAGTAGAAAAGCAAGAAGAGAAAAAATTTTAATCAAGGTTTTCCAAGGGCTGAGTTCGGCCAGCCCATGGCCGAACCCCCTCCTTTCTCTTGTTCTTCATCTTTCTCCAATTCTCTAGAGTTTTAGGTGCTGAATTGTCTTGCTTCTCAAGCCTTACACATATATATATATATGAGGGGGCACATGGCCGGTCATGTGCCCCTATTTTTCCTCCAAATTTTTCTTCAATTCTCTCAATTTTTCTAGATTTTTCTTTAAATTGCAAAAGATGAATGACTCCTTGACTTAGTCAACCTTTGCCCACATATGCATGTCTTGCAATATAAAATAACACATGGCCTCTCATTTTCCTTATTCCAAGTTTGCCCTTAAATTTCCATAACCATAATATTTATAAGCGACTTGCGCATTCAAACAAAATCGAAAAACGGCCTTGCCCTTAACTTCCCGCGATTGTCTCAAAATGTTCCGACATACAAAATGCGGGATATAACACGTTATGTGTTACATATACATTCTGAAATACGATCTGTTTTATTCCGGAGCCAGTGGTGGGGCAAACCCAGTGGCGAGGCAAAATTTCGCACTGGTTTAGGCGAATCCCACATCGGTTAATGTCAGCTATTATGATATGATCTATTTTCTACACATGTAAGACAGAAATGTTTTTCGAACAGAAAGAAGAATAAGCTAAGTCTTCTGACCTTCTGATTACTAATTCTGTTTTCTGTACTTCACAAATGATTTCCGAATTAATATGATTATGATATGTTTTGCTTGCCGGCTTATGTACATACAAGATAAGTGTTGCATAGGCAAGTTATGATTCTCCGGTTCCTATACTTGTTTTCTGTGGTTTTTCATTCCGGTCATGATTCAGTTAATGGATTTTCTTGCTTTACATACTCAGTACATATTCCGTACTGACCCCCTTTCTTCGGGGGCTGCGTTTCATGCCGCGCAGTACACCTGTGTGAGCTAAAGATATTAGCAGTCTTGTTCCAGGATTGGGGAGCTCCATTTGCTCCGAGGCCGCCGAGTCGAGTTTGTTTGTGTTATGATATCCGAGTCATGTTAGAGACTTTGCATGACAGTAGTCGTGTGTATAAGATGTCACTTGCCAGAGCGGCTCTATAAGCCGTCGTATTGTTATACATGATATTCTTGATTTTGTACAAATGAAGAGGTTGTGTTTGATTTGCAACGACATAAAGTATGTTCGTTTTTCGTACAAATTTTTATTATGTATTTATGATTTGGCCGAGGGCCCAATATGAATACGAGTATTACGATAGACTGAGGGTTCGCTCGGCCCTAGATAAGGGTCGGGTGCCCATCACACCCTATCGAAAATGTTATATCCCGTATTTGGAACGTTGGGACGGTTCGGGTTAACTATGTTAAGTTAGGGTAAGACTTTTCCGGGATACGAAGTCGAGACGTTTGACCTTCGATTTTGTCGTAGGACCTAAGTGCGTATGATGTTATTGGTATGGAAACATTAAAGAAACTTTGGGACCAAGATGGAATATGTGGAAGTTGGCCAATAATTGAAAGAAATTGAGGAAATAAAATAGGCCATGTGGCCGGCCACCTTAGGAGTGGGCCATGGCCACATGGTTGGCCACAACTTGTAATATAAGTAATGACTAAAGGGACCATTTCTTCATCATTCAAGACTTAAGAAAAATCAAGAAGATTGGAGAGAACAACTACCACCCATTCGGCCAACCCAAGGAAATTTCAAGACCAAGATTAAGCCTTCCCAAAATTATTTCTCTTAAGCAAATATACTAATTCAAAGGTGCTTGATAACGTGGAGTTGTTGTTTCAAGCGTTGGATTGTTCGTTTTCATCCTTGGCCAACTTTGGACAAATTGAGGAGTTGTGAAGAAAGGTAAAATCTAATCTTGTTTTATGAGTTATGGAAGGTTTATGTGTGTTGTTGTATGTTGTTATGGATGAAATTCATGGAGACTTTGTATTTGAAGTTGAGGCCGTGTACATGTTAGTTGGCCGTGTATGTGTGTATTATGTTAAAAGTGATGAACTAAGTTTATGTAGTGTGTTTGGTTATTGTGGTGTGTTGAAATGAGTAAAAATCATGAAGTGTGTGGGTTGGTGTGTTGGCCGAATAAGGCCCTTCATGTGTGCCAAGAAATGAATCAATTTTCTTAGAGTTTTGGTTGTTGTTGTTATGTGGATTCTATGTTGGAAATAAGAGTTTAATGATTCGAATTGGTATTGTAAGTGTTGTGGGCTGTTTTGGAAGATTTTGTGTATTTAGTGTAATTTTTATGTTTATGGAAATGACATGGTTAAAGCATGGATTGTTGGGGTAAATTATGATTTGAAACCGAGAAATGTGTTAGAGTTGAGGTTCTCGGGTTTGGGGACCATTTCGGGTGGATTGGAGTATTTGTTGGGTTGTTGGAAATATTGTATGAATTATTTAAAGAGTTCTTGAATGTTGATTGAGTGGTTTTGGATTGATAATTGAATATGCGTTAGTTTGATTACATATTGGAATGTTGTTGGAATGTGTGGAGAAGAATCTTTAGTGTTCAAATATGTTTGAATTAATTATGGATATTGTTGGAATGATTGTTGGTGTTGTTGTGTTGTTGAATTTGGCCGAGTTGAATTCTCGGGGTTGGTCTATTTATAAAGGAAGTGCTGCCCAATTTTCCGTAGGATTATGTGTTAGTTGGAGATGAATTTCTAAATGCTTGGTTGACGTTGGTATTTATTAATGTCATGTAGATCTTGGAGAGTTCGAGATATAAGTTTGATTTGGATTACCGTTGTGTGCAAGCGAGGTATGTAAAGCTTAACTCTTCTTTCTTTTGGCATGTCTTAGTTCAATATAGGCTACGATACTAGCCTCGAGGAAATTCCATTCTCATAATCCGAGCATGTCCATGATTCGCGTTTGTCTTTTGGTACTCGTATGTTGATGTGAGAAAATATTGGTTTTGATGTCGTTGGAAAAAATTGATTTTAAAGTCGCATAAAAACTTGGTTTTCAAAAGAGTTTTATTCTTAAACGATGTTGAAACTACGAACGCCCATAACTTTCGACTAAGGGCTCGGATTGCCTCGATATCGTCGTGAGAGGTTGTATGACGTGTGATGAGTATGTTTTTCATAGGCGGGCCCGCCGGGTTGACACTCGTCCGTGGGTCCCGCGACCCTCCTTTGTACTTTTCGATGACGTTTGAGAGAGTTTGGTATGACGATTTTCCCGATTCCCAAGTACGGTCATCTTACTTACTTTTTGAACCTATGATAATGATTTTATGCATATGGTTACTCACGACTCGCTCGTGCGGTTTGTTGGTACATCGTTCGCCGGCTCCCGGGCCGGTTTGTTGTCGTGCGCACTATGATATATTCTGGTGTTATGCTGTGTCACGGTTCCCGAGACCTCGCCATAGGGCCGGGTTCCGTTTATGGAGTTATGCTGTGATATGGCTTATGATGTGTTGTGATGATGTGTTGCGTTCGGGGTTGTACGGAGATTTGAAACCTTCCGGTGTTATGCTGTGTTATGGCGCCATCGACAGGCGGGCGCGACCATATTTTTTACGTATACCCTTTTGCATGTTTTCTATTTTGAAAATAAACATTTGGCATTTTGGAAATGTACTTACTTTCGTATTTCCGTTTCGAGTGTGACTCGCTATTTACTATATTTTCTCGCTTTTGCATACTCGGTACATATTTCGTACCGACCCCCTTTCTTCGGGCCGCGTTTCATGCCCGCAGTACGTACGACCGGGGCGACCCGCCGCCTTTAGAGACCTATCCCGTGTGTTGGAGTGCTCCTTTTATCCCGAGCCTATATCTTGGTACATACTCGTTCGTTGCATATATGTGTGTGTGTTCGGGGGTACGGCGGGGCCCGTCCCGTCATATGATTCGTTGGTTTGTTTAGAGGCCCGTAGATGTATATGTGGGTTGTGTGCCTACCCCGTACATGTGTGTGTTTGTATACTATATGTTTTGGGGCCGCGCGCCATCGGATAGCCTTATCGGCTTTCGATATATGTATATATATATGTTTGAGTTTGAGATGTGTTTGAAGTAGCGTTTGATATTTGTATCGGCATAAGCCAGCTGTGTGTGATTCGGGTTCGATGAGCGTGTTTGAGTGCCCAACTCGGGCACTAGTCACGGCCTACGGGGTTGGGTCGTGACAAAAAATTGGGGTGTGACACAGCCATTATAGAAGATGCTCCAGTTGGATTGGCAGCTCCATTTGCTCCTGGAGAGTCGCCGAGTCAGAGTTTGTATGATATGTCTTCTGGATGGATGTTAGAGACTTTGCAGACGGCCGTGGTATTGGTTGTCGGTACCGTATGTAGCTCCATCACCGACATGTCGTCCGTGTTATGTAATGAAATTTTATATAATTTATAAATTTGTTCGATTTAAAGGCTACGAGAAAAGAGATTGTCGAAAAATCTTGCTATGTATTTTATCTTATTTGATTTAAAAAGTTTGGCGTGATTTTGTATACGGTAAGAGTCTGAGGGTTCGCTCGGCCCTAAGTAAGGGTCGGGTGCCCATCACACCCTAATAAGGTTAGGGTGTGACATGCTGGACCAAGTCTGGCCCTATCAATCTAGTCTCTCCTGCTTTAAACCACCCAATTAGGGATTTACACTTTCGCCCATATAAAGCCTCATACGGTGCCATTTGAATGCTAGAATGATAACTATTGTTATAAGCAAACTCAATAAGGGGTAAGTGATCATCCCAATTTCCTCCGAAATCCAACATACATGCCCGTAACATATCCTCAAGGGCCTGAATAGTACGTTCAGCTTGTCCATCAGTCTGTGGATGAAATGCCGTGCTAAGGCGCACATGAGTCCCCAAACCCTCTTGGAAGGACTTCCAAAAATTAGCAGTAAACTGAGTTCCTCTATCTGAGATAATAGATACCGGAACACCATGAAGTCGCACTATCTCTTTAACATAAAGCTTTGCATAATCTTCTCGCCACATATTTAGTTCGATCGGTAAGAAATGCGCCGACTTTGAGTCTATCCACAATCACCCATATGGAATCATACTTACGCGAGAACGGGGTAATCCTGTAATGAAGTCCATGTTAATTACTTCCCACTTCCAAGTTGGAATTTCTATAGCTTGCAACAATCCCCCCGGCTTTTGGTGTTCGATTTTCACCTGTTGACATTTGGGACATTGAGCTACGAATTTCGCTATATCTTTCTTCATCCCATCCCACCAATATATAGACTTAAGATCATGATACATTTTCGTTGCTCCGGGGTGGACAAAATAACGGGAGCAATGGGCTTTTCTCAATATTTGGTGGCGTAGTCCTGCCACATCAGGAACACATAATCTGCTTCGGCATCGGAGAACTTCGTCTCCTGCAATCTCAAATGATGACTTCTCCTTCCGACGGAGTGTATCTCTGTAATGCATTAGTATGGGATCTTCAAATTGTCACTCTTTCACTTCCATTACTAGCGACGAGACTGTTGAATTATGAATGGTAGTTCCCCTGCTACCTGAGTACACTACTCGAACTCCTAGGCTAGCTAACTGCTGGAGCTCACGAGCCATTTCTCTTTTCTCTGGTCGTACATCACACAAACTTCCCATAGATCTACGGCTAAGAGCATCAGCCACAACGTTTGCCTTTCTGGGGTGATATAGGATATCAATATCATAATCTTTTAGCAATTCCAACCATCATCGTTACTGCAAATTCAACTCTTTTTGCTTGAAGATATACTGAAGGCTCTTATGATCTGTATAAATATCCACATGAACACCATACAAGTATTGTCTCCACATTTTCAATGCATGAATCACTGCAGCCAATTCATGGTCATGGATTGGATAATTTTTCTCATGTTTCCATAACTGCCTTGAAGGATACGCAATCACTTTACCATGTTGCATCAACAAAAAGCCTAGCCCAATGCCTGAAGTATCACAATAAACAACATAACCTTCCAATCCCTCTGGAAGTGTCAGGACTGAGGCAGAAGTCAATCTATCTTTTAGCTCTTGGAAACTACGTTCACAAGCATCTGTCCATTGAAACTTTGTTGATTTCTTAGTCAGCTTCGTGAGTGGTGCAGAGATAGAAGAAAAACCTTCTACAAACCTCCTGTAATAACCTGCAAAATCGAGAAAACTCTGAACTTTTGACTATCTACCCGAATACCATCGGCTGAAACAATGTGCCCCAAAAATGTCACTGAGTTCAACCAAAACTCACATTTAGAAAATTTTGCAAACAACTCTCGAGTTTGAAAAACTCTTAGGACAGTACGCGAATGATACGCATGTTCTGTCTCGGATATGGAATACACTAAGACATCGTTAATGAATACAATCACAAATAAATCTAGGAAGGGCCCGAACAGATCGTCATCAAATCCATAAACACTGCCGGTGCATTAGTTAGTCCAAATGACATCACCCAGAACTCAAAATGGCCATATCTTGTTTTGAAGGCTGTCTTAGGGATATCTTTCTCCCTAACTCTCACCTGATGATACCCAGATCTCAATTCTATCTTCGAAAACCTTTTGGCGCCTTGTAATTGGTCAAACAAGTCATCATCAATCCTCGGTAGAGGATATTTGTTCTTTACCGTCACCTTATTCAGTTGCCGATAGTCGATGCACATTCTCAAGAAGCCATCTTTCTTTCGGACAAACAATACGGGTGCTCCCCACATGGATGAACTAGGCCTAATAAAGCCTTTCTCAAGCAAGTCTTTCAATTGCTCCTTCAACTCTTTCAATTCTGTGGGAGCCATTCTATAAGGAGGAATAGATATAGGCTTGGTGTCTGGCAACACATCAATAGCAAAATCAATCTCCCGCACGAGAGGAAGGCCTGGAAGCTCCTCCGGGAATATATCCGAAAACTCATTCATTACGGGAACTGACTGAAGAGTCGGCGGTTCAGCTTCTACATCTTGAACCCAAACTAGATGATAAATGCAACCTTTTGTGATCATTTTCCTTGCCTTGAGATAGGAAATAAACCTACCTTTTGGTGACGCAAAGATTTCTTTCCATTCTAAAACTGGTTCTCCCGGAAATTGCAAGCGAACTATTTTCATTCTACAATCAACATTGGCGTAGCAAGAAGCCAACCAATCCATGCCCATAATAACATCAAAATCCACCATTTTTAACTCATGTAAGTCAACCATAGTATGGTGGTTACAAATCACAACTATACAACTTCTATATACTCGGCTAGCTATTACCGATTCACCAACGGGTGTAGACACCTCAAAAGGTTTGATCGACTCCGGTTTGACTCTAAACCGACCCGCAATATAAGGAGTAACATATGATAATATGGAGCCCGGATCTATCAAAGCATATACATCATGAGAAAATACCGATAATATACCTGTGACAACATCAGGAGAAGACTTAAGATCTTGGTGTCCATCCAAAGCATAAATGCAGTGCTGAGGACCGCTAGAACTGAGGACTCTCCCTATGCCTCTACCATGGCCGACTAGCGTATGTGAACCTGCCCCCATAGGGCGTATAGATGACGAAGATCCGGCTACCGACCCTGAAGGCTGGGTCCTACCTCTACCACCAACTGAGGGGCAATCACGCATAATATGGCATGGTCGACCACATAAATAGCAAACCTCTGAACCTAATCGGCACTGACCCCAATGTAACTTCCCACACTGGGGACATCGTGGCACGGGTGGTCTCGCCTGACCCGAATCACCTCTGAACTGCGAATCGAAAAACTCGACTCGAACCCCGAATGAGTAGATCTATCAAATCTCTAGCCCGAAAATCGTGGAGGCGCACTAGTCATAGAATGGCCCGAGTGCTCGAAAAGCTGCTTTGTCCGTGCCCGCCTATACTCACTCATCGGACCCGAAGATCTAGCCCTTTTGTTGTACCCTTTATCATGCTCACGCTCACTTCTTTGTTGTTGTAGGCTTTCTTCTAAATTCTGAGCATGGGCCTGAATGCGTGGAATATCCATATTGTCCTGAAAGGACGCAGTCAAGCACCTATCCATCAAATGTGGCCCTAGGCCTTTCACAAATCGGTGCACTCGGTCACCCATATCCGCTACCATGGCCGAAGCATACCTAGCCAAAGAATTGAAGTAGAGACTATACTCTAGAGCACTCATACTTCCTTGCCTCAAATTCAAAAACTTATCGGCTCTAGCTCGCTGAACTTCTAGAGGCTGGTAATGTCGGAGGAAAGAATCTACAAATTCTTGCCATACCGAAGGAGGCACATTGGCTCCCCGTGAAGCCATCCAAACTTTGTACCAATGAACCGCAACATCCCTCAATCTATAGGATGCTAACTCCACCGATTCGGTGTCCGAAGCATGTATCAACCGAAGTGTCCTCAAATACCATCAATAAAATTCTGAGGGTCCTCATCCGGCTTTGATCCAAAGAATTTCGGAGGGTTCAAGCTAATAAAATCACGGGCCCTTGCACTAACTGCCCTATCACCTTGCCCTGTACTTTGCCGGCGAGTCCGGCAAAGAACCACCGAGTAAGCAAATGAATGGCCACTTTTACATCTTGGCCCGAAGCATCCGGTGAGGAACCGGAGGTGCCGGAGCTAGGGCCGAGGCTCCTTACGCTCCTCGGGGAATAGGCACCGAATAGAGGACCGAGATTGAGCGCATTCTCGGGAAGCACTTTCTCTACAACCGTTGGCGTGCTCTTCATCCCACTTTTTCTCGGCCGCTCGCCTTGCCCTTTTGGGCTGTCGTAGCCTTTCTCTTTACAGGCATCTCTGAAATACATAACACACAGTCAAGGAAAAAGAAGTTCTTATGTCATAGCTCTATCACACGGTCTTATGAAAAAAGAAGCTCATTCATTCTTAAAATGCCCGCAGCCTCTTGTTTATAAGTGTGGCGCGCAACACACCCATAACCAAGACTCTACTGGACACGGCTCGTAGACACCCCCTAGGACAGAAATGCTCTGATACCACTTTTGTCACGACCCAACCGGAGGGCCGCGACGGGCACCCGGTGCTAGCCCACTCGGGCACCTCTTATCATACTTTCACATTTACATCTAGGTGAGCCATATAGCTAAATCATACTTTTACCCTCATTCATACTATTTCCATTGGGCAACAATACATTTATATCATCATCAACAACTATGCCAGCAACAATGTACATAAGCCGACGAGGCTAACAAAATGATATCCAAAATATAGGCCGACAAGGACAGATACATCTAACCATATACACATGTCTACGAGCCTCTAAGGAGAGTATGTTGTATCATATAGGCGGGACAGGACCCCGCCATGCCCATAAATATGTACACAAAAGAATAAAATACCAAAAGTTGTAGCTCCGAATGAAATGGAGCTCCGCTATGTAGTCCCTGAGTAATAAAGCTATGAATCAAGTCTCGTCTCCCGGCACCTACCTACGGGCGACGCAACCGTCCACAAATAAAAGGACGTCAGTACGAAGAATGTAGTGAGTATGTAAAGCATGATCAACATCATTATGAAAGCATAATAGACAACATAAGGAATAGCATAGGATGGGAGATAATAGTATCATCGTCATAAACACTTACTTGCTTTTCATAGGGACTTCCCATTTCTAATGCGTGATTGTGTACATATATCCATATCCGTATCCGAACTCGTTTACATTCCATACCTATATTCGTATTGGTAGTCATATTTCCATTCATACTCGTATTCATTTACGTATTCGTATTCATATTCATATCATATACATATCATATATATATCATATACATAGCATACCCGACCATGAAGGTTCGGTGTTTCACATACCTGGCCCTACCAAGGCTCAGGGTTATACATACCTGGCCCTACCAAGGCTCAGGGTTATCCGTACCCAACTACAGTGGTGCGCGCGTATATATATATATATATATATATATATATATATATATATATATATTCTACCCGGCCATATAAGCTCGCGGTTTCATAGTAACCATACATAGGCACATATACATAAAAGCTCATAATCATCTTTAGCATCATTACTATCATCGTTCATTACATCTATCCCTAGAGGATTACTCGTCATATAAGGAATTTAGTACAATCGTAACTTATCGAGAATCATGAGCTTAGTAGCATTTTAGAGATAGAATCATTTGGAGGACATCATAGGCTCATAGAAGAATAGATATTTTGCCAATGAACCATGCCTTATGAAAGAAGGGTTAGCCTTATATACCTTGCCGTTCAACTATTCTACTACTTGCACGTTCTCCTTCAATGCTCACGTTTCTACCTTCATTAGATTTATACTATCATTAGAAAATCGCTAGCTTAGCATACATGACTAAAGCTAGAGAAAATTGGACAGCATCTCCTTTATTTATACGACTTCCTCCATATCATATATCAACTCCCAAACATCAATAATAACATTCACAACATCATAACAATAGTCTTTATTCATCTACATTATGCTTACTTCTCAATTCACTTCCAATCATCCATATTCATGGTCATAGCACACGATTACATTCATTCATATACAATGTCTATCCCATGTTCTTAACATCATTTATAACATAATCATAATCACAATACATCAAGAATCATGACTCAATACAAGCTACTACTCAAAATGACACTATTCCCACATTCATGACCCATTTTCTATATCCTTCTACAATCTAAGTGTTTTAACTTCTCAATACCTTAAACAACATGGAAATACCATAAAACTTACCTTAGATGGTGTAGGAATGAACCTTGGGTGAAAATGTCACGACCCGACTAGGGCCGTGACGGGTACCCGGGGCTACCCACCGAACACCACTCATTCTATTACTCACCTGCTCTCATTCATGTTTCTTATGCTCGTAATCATGGAAAACTATTATCATTTGAAACATGATCAATTTATATACATGTGCCCTTCGGCTATCAAAAAAAAAAATATATATATATATATATATATACACACACACACAATGAGAACTGTTAGACCATACTACCCACACTGCGTATCTACGAGCCTCTACTAGAGTACTAGACATAGGAACGGGACAGGACCCCATCATGCCCAAAACATGTATATATCAAAAGAATAAATCAACGGCACCTCCGAAGCAATGGAGTGCTCTCAATTAGCTAATAGCTCCTACGAATCTGGACTGTCTGCCTGTGGGCATGAACACAGCGTCCAAAGAAAACGAACGTCAGTACGAACATTGTACTGAGTATGTAAGGCATGAACAATAATATTACATCAATGAAATGAGGAGGCATCAAATAAGGAGCAATCTGAATCGATGTGAATCTTAAAAGAAATAATGCATCGCTTACTTCATAATCATCATCATATCATGTATGCATTTATGTATAAGTCGCCCGACCATATAGGTACGTTGTGATAATCAATAGCATTAGCCCGCGTCCAGGCCTCCCGCATCCGGGGTACCATCTCATGCCGCCCACTAGTGGTGTCTGCCCATGCCATCTGGCCATGGTGTATACACTGCCCGCCTTAGCGGTGTCTGTCCTGTCATATAGGCGCGGTGTAATGTCATCATCATATGCTCGTCATAATACACTCATCATAATATACTCATCATAATATACTCTTCATAATATACTCATCATAATGCATGCATGGAAACTCAAGGACAACTATACTTTATCGGGGTGACATAAAGTCGTGAACCTCCGATTCCATTATGGAGCATTTATAAGCATTCTACCTCACCTTGAAGGAATTAGCACATAAGGTGAGTGTACATAATAAACAACATCAAGGGATTATAGATAGCATCATTAACTTTATAGAAACATCATATCAAGGACTCTAGAATCTTTAGACTTAGGCTTATCATCATCATTATCGTACTCATAATGTATCTCTTATCTCATATGACTATCTTTGAATATAGACTCTTAGTTTTCTTGAAGATAGGAAATTCATGCCATAAAATTCATGCCTTAGAAAGAAAGGACTAGCCTCACATACCTTTGTCGTTTAACTATTCTATTGCTTGCTTGTTCTCCTTTAATGCACACGTTCTACCTTCAAGAGAATTTGTATCGATATTAGCTAAACAATTATAAGAACGTGCTTACTAAAGGTAGAGAAAATTGGGCAGCATTTCCTTTGTTTATACGACTTCCTCCATATTCCATATCAACTCCCAAACATTCATAACAACAATCACAATATCATAATCAACAATCATCATTCGTTCACATTATCCACATTTTACAATTTCACTTCAAATTCTCCATAATCATGATCATAGTTCACTATCACGTTCTTTCACATACAATGCTTATTCCATGTTCTAAAGGTCATTCATAACCTACTTACAATCACAACATGTCCATTTTCATGATTCACTCCAACTACTACTCAACAATGACACTATTCCCACATTTATGACCCATTTTCTATATTCTACTACAATACAAGTGTTTCAACTTCTCAAGACCTTAAACAACATGAGAATACCATAAAACTTACCTTAGGTAGTGTAGGAACAAGCCTTGAGTGGCAATGCTCTTCTTGCACCAAAACCCTAGTTCACTTCTCTTGAACTTTCTTGACTTAGATGACTTTAATGGGTTTCACACTCTTGATTTTTGTTGGTTTGATGAAGTTGATCATCAATTTCCTTTGTGTTCTTGTGGATGAAGAGTAGAGAATATTCCAGAGAGTTCTTGACTTGTGTAGGAGAGAAATGAAATGAATTAAAATGAACTTGGGTCCCTTATATGATTTTAAAATCTGTCCCGACCATGATCTACGGACCAACATACGGTCCGTATAATTTATACTGGCCGTATGTCTGGTTGTAGATCTGGTCTAGAGAGACATGCCATTCTGGGCTGATTATACGGCCAGATATACGGCCAGTATAAATTATACGGCCAGTATGTTGGGCCGTATAATGCCAGTAGTTCCGAAATCATTCTCGTTGTCTCGTTTGATCTCCAATCCTTATGGAACCTTCTTAACGCCTGTTTAACACCTCAATACCAATCTAAGGGACGTTATAACTCTTTTCCAAAGCATCATTAAACTCTCATTAACTCGATACTCGTAATTCTTGTCCGACACACAACATATGACTTGCTTTCCTTAACAGCTTTCTTCCCTTACCTTAAATGTCTTTGAAATCTCGATTAGGGTCATCAAATGCTATTTCTTACTTATCAAAACATCGTATACATTGTACCCTTCATTATTCTACTCACTGTACGTTAACGGGGAAATTTTTCGAGGTGTAACATTCTTCCCCCCTTTTGGAACATTCGTCCTCGAATGTTAAGTCATTGGGGATTCTATAAAAATTTCGCCAGAGTCTCCCCTGTAATATGGCACTACCATCCTGTAACAACAACCCATAATAACATTGCCTCACAGGGCCACAACACAATAACAATATAAATTGGCCACACACGACCCATATGCATAAAAGAAAACATACATACCTCATAATCTCAATGTTTCATCATAGATCTCTTCCGGGGGCTGAAACAAATACGGGTACGTGGATTTCATCTACTCTTCTGCCTCCCAAGTCATCTCTTCTCGATTGTTATTTCACCATAAGACCTTAATTGAGGCCACTTCCTTATTTCGAAGTCTCCGTACTTGCACATCGTCTAGTATGGCAATTGCCACTTCTTCATAAACTAACTTTTCTGTCACTTGAACATCATCTATTGGAACAATCTTCGTAGGATCTCCGACACACTTGCGGAGCATTGAGACATGGAAAACTGGATGGACCGATTCAAGTTCTAAAGGTAAGTCCATTTCATAAGCTACTTGACCCACCTTGCGGATAATCTTATAGGGTCCAATATATCGAGGACTTAACTTTCCTTTCTTCCCAAATCTCATCACCCCTTTCATTGGCGACACCTTCAGGAACACCCAATCATCAACTTGAAATTCTAAGTCTCACCGGAAGTTGTCCGCATAAGATTTTTGGTGACCTTGGGCTGTCAACAGTCGATCTCGGATCACCTTGACCTTTTCTACTGCTTATTGAATCAACTCAGGGGCCTATTAGTGGTACTTCTCCTATTTCAAACCATCCAATCGGAGACCTGCACTTTCTTCCATATAAAGCTTCATACGGAGCCATTTGGATGCTGGAATGGTAGCTATTGTTATATGCAAACTCGATAAGGGGTAAGTGGTCATCCCAAATACCACTGAAATCTAGAACACATGCTCTTAGCATATACTCCAATGTCTGGATGGTACGCTCGGCTTGTCCATTAGTTTGCGGATGAAATGCCTTGCTGAGCCTTACTTGAGTACCCAAACCTTCTTAGAAAGATCTCCAGAACTTGGCTGTAAATTGCGCTCCTCTATCTGTGATAATAGATATCGGAACACCATGAAGTCGCATAATCTCCTTGAGGTACAACCTCGCATAATCTTCTGCTGAGTATGTGGTTCTGACAAGAAGAAAATGAGCTACTTTCGTGAGCCTGTCCACGATCACCCATATAGAATCATACTTGCCTCGAGAACGAGGTAATCCTACAATAAAATCCATATTGATCACTTCCCATTTCCAAGTAGGAATTTCCATCGCTTGCAATAATCCACCTGGCTTTTGATGTTCGATCTTTACTTGCTGGCAATTTGGGCATTAGGCGATGAATTCTGCTGTGTCTCTCTTCATGCCATCCCACCAATATATCAACTTGAGATCATGATACATCTTTGTCGCTCCTGGATGAATAGAGTACCGGGAATAATGGGCTTCTTCTAGAATTCGACGACGCAATTCTGCAACATTCGAAACACATAACCTACCTCGGTATCTAAGAATTCCATCCGTTGAAATTTCAAATGGAGACTTCTCTTTTTCATGAAATGTGTCTCTATAATGGCTCAACTGAGGATCTTCATATTGCCGCTCTTTTACTTCCTTGTTCAAGGACGAAACTGTGGGATCACTAACATTAATTCCTGCACTACCCGAATCAATTAAACGTATTCCAAAATTAGCTAGTTGGTGGAGTTCATGAACTAACTCTTTCTTCTCCGAAGGAACTTCACATAAACTACCCATTGATCGGCAGCTAAGCGCATCAGCTACTACATTTGCCTCTCCGGGGTGGTATAAAATATTCACATCATAATCTTTCAACAATTCTAACCACCGCCTTTATCGCAGATTCAACTCCTTTTGTTTGAAAATGTATTGAAGACTCTTGTGATCTGTATAGATATCAACATGCACACCATACAAGTAATGTCTCCACATCTTTAATGCATGAATAATCGTAGCCAATTCGAGATCATGAGTTGGGTAGTTCTTTTCATATTTCCATAGCTGTCTCGAAGCATAAGCAATAACTCTGCCATGCTGTATCAATACACATCCTAGCCCAACACCAAAAGCATCACAATATACAACATAGCCATCCGGCCCTTCTGGAAATGTTAAGACTGGAGCGGAGGTCAACCTGTTCTTCAACTCTTCGAAGCTGCGTTCACAAGCATCATTCCACTGAAATTTAGCTGACTTCTGGGTTAGCTTCGTTAATGGGGATGAAATAGATGAAAAGCCCTCTACGAACCTTCTATAATAACCTGCCAATCCTAGAAAACTACGAACTTCTGTGGGCGTCGTAGGCCTTGGCCAAGTCTTCATAGCTTCAATTTTCTGAGTGTCAACTCGAATGCCATCATCTGAAATAACATGGCCCAAAAATGTCACAGAATTCAGCCAAAACTCACACTTTGAAAATTTTGCATACAATTCTCGAGTTTGAAGAATTCCAAGAACAATACGTAAATGGTCTGCATGTTCTGATTCTGTGCGAGAGTATACTAGAATATCATCGATGAATACTATTATGAATAGATCCAAGAGAGGCCCGAATATATTATTCATCAGATTTATGAACACGGCCGGAGCATTGGTTAACCCAAATGACATCACTCGAAATTCGTAATGGCCATATCTCATTCTGAAAGCTGTTTTGGGAATATCTTCTTCTCTAACTCTCACTTGATGATAACCTGACCTCAAGTCTATTTTGAAAAACCACTTGGCACCTTGCAATTGATCAAACAAATCATCGATCCTTGGAAGAGGATATTTGTTCTGTATTATCACCTTATTCAACTGCCTGTAATCAATGCACATTCCCAGGGAGCCATTTTTCTTTCTTACAAATAAGACTGGTGCTCCCCACGGTGATGAACTGGGTCTAATAAACCCCTTCTCGAGCAAATCCTTCAACTGTGCCTTTAGCTCTTTCAATTCTGCCGGAGCCATTCGGTAAGGAGGAATAGAAATAGGATTGGTATCCGGCAACACATCAATAGCAAAATCGATTTCTCTTTCGGAGGAAGGCACGGAAGTTCATCTAGAAATACATCCGGAATTCATTCACTACCGGAACGGACCGGAAAGTCGGCGACTTTGCTTCCGGTATCATGGACTCGGACTAAGTGATAAATATAGCCCTTAGCTATCATCTTTCTTGCCTTAAGGTAGGAAATAAACCTACCTCTTGGAGATGCTGCATTATCCTTCCATTCAAGCACGGGCTCTCTCGGAAATTGAAATCGAACTACTTTCAATTGGCAATCAACATTAGCATAACATGAGGCCAACCAATCCATACCCATAATCACATCAAAATCTAACATTTCCAGCTCAACTAAATCAGCTTTAGTTTGGTGGTCACATATCACAATTAAACAATCTTTGTACACTTGTCTAGCTATCACGGGATCACCAACCGGAGTAGATACCTCAAAAGGTTTAATTGGCTCGGGTTTTACCCCAATATGACCAGCAACATATGGAGTAATATAAGATAAGGTAGAACCCGGATCTATCAAGGCATACACATCATGGGAAAATACGGATAATGTACCTGTAACCACATCTAGAGAGGACTCAAGATCCTGTCGTCCAGCTAAAGCATACATGCGGGGCTGAGTGGCACCTGCGAGATGCTCCCCTCTCGCCTACCTCGTCCCGCCAGAATCGGGGTCCGCCCGCCTACCGGCGCACCGAAGAAGAACCGGCCGCCGATCCCGTGGGCCGGACCCCAACTCTACCACTCATCAACGGGCAATCTCGCATTATGTGCCCTACCTGGCCACAGGTATAGCAAGCATCTAAACCCTGGCGACACTGTTCGGAATGTAATCTACCGCACTGATTGCATCGCGGTACTGGGGACCTCCTCTGGCTATAGTCTCCCCCAAACTGTGGACCTGAGGCCCTCGAACTCTGACCCTGTCCTGAACGAAAAGAGCTATCAAACCTTCTGCCCGTAAATCATGGAGGTGCACTAGTCACCGATTGGCCTGAGTGTCTAGAATGTGTCTGCCTTGATCCCCCTCTATAATCACTGCCTGTCCCCATAGATCGGGCCCTCTTTCTTTGCCCTCTATCAATATCACGATCACCCCTTTGCGGATGTTGTTGTCCTTGTAAATTCTGGGCATGGGCTTGAATGCGAGAAATATTTATCCCATCTTGCAATGAAGCCGTCAAACAATCTTTGAACAAATGTGGCCCTAATCCTGTCACGACCCGAGCTACGGGCCGCGACGGGTATCCGGGGCTGACCACCGAACACCACTCACTTACTTGCTTATCTGCTATTATTCATACTATAGGCTCATAATCATATAAAACTGTCGTTTCTGGAATACATTAGCTTTTATAAACATAAGCCCTTCGGCTATCAAAATAATATATACATGCATATACATACAAGCCATAGGACCAGACTACCCACTCGCGTATCTACGAGCCTCTACCGAAATACTAGACATCCGGACGGGACAGACCCCGTCATGCCCAAAATAGGAATATACAAACATATGTACCAAAAGAATAGTCCGTAGCACCTCCGGAGTACGGAGTGCTCTCAAATGTTCGCTAGCTCCTATGAATCCGTATCACCTCCTCCTGTCTACCTCGGCGCATGAACACGACGTCCGAAGAAAGGACGTCGATGAATATTGTACCGAGTATGTGAAGCATAAACAACAATGGAGCATCAAGAAACCGAGAGGCATAAAATATGGAGCAATCAGAATCGACCGAATCATAAGAAAGATCTTATATATATGCTTACTTACTCTCAAACTTATCATCATCATATCATATGTACGTACTCTTATATGCTGCCCGACCATATAGGTGCGGTGTAATAATCAGTAACAATAACATCATCCTTGGCCTGCGTCCAGGCATCCTGCGTCCAGGATATTATCTCATGCCGCCCACTAGTGGTGTCTGCCCATGCCATTTGGCCATGGTGTATAGCCGCCCGCCCGCGTGGTGATCGCCCGCCTTATAGGCGCGGTGTGATATCATCATACATTCATTACATCATACTTATCATAACATGCTTATCAAGATTATGCCTTTCATAACATACTTATTATAATATGTCTTTCATAATATGCGTACCATCATACACTTATTACGTTACATGTATAGAGACTCTTAGCTATTCATATTTGATCGGGGTGACGTAAGGTCGTGGACCCCCCATTGTCACTATGGAACATTCATACGTATTCTGCCTCACCTTGAAGGAACAAGCGTGAGGTGAGTGGACATAATGATCAATACCATTTGATTACATATATATAGCATCATTAGCTTCTTAGGGCACCGTGTCAAAGGCTATAACATTTCTAGACTTTAGTTTGCTATCATAGTCATCGTATGTCTTATCTCGTATAGCTATTCATGAATGAGGATCTTTACTTTCTTAGAGATAGGAACATTCATAGTAAAGGAGGAAATTCATATCATATGACTCATGCCTTGGAAAGAAAGGACTAGCCTCACATACCTTTGCCGTTTTACTATTCTATTGCTCGCTTGCTCCTTAAGTGCACTCGTATACCTTCAATGGAATTCGTATCGACATTAGTTATATAATCAGGAGAACGTGTTCTCTAAAGCTATAGAAATTTGGGCAGCACCTCCTTTGTTTATACTACTTTCCGCCATATTCCATATCAACTCCCAACATTCATAATAATCATCACAATATCGCTAACAACAATCGTCATCCATTCATATGATTCGCATTTCATAATTCACCTCAAATTCCCATAATTATGACTAAAAATCCATCGTCGCATTCTTTCGTATCCAATGCTCATCTCATGTTCTATAAGTCATTTACAACGTATTTATAACATCAACATATTCATTTCCATGATTCAATTCACTACTAATCACTAATGACAATATTCATCCATTTAATGACCCATTTGAGGTGCTCTTCTACAATCCATGAATCTCAACTTAAAAATACTTCAAATAGCATGTGAGGGTCATGAAACTTACCTTAAACAATAGAGGAACAAGCTTGGAGTGGTGATTCACCCTTAGCACCAAAACCCTAGTTTATCTCTCCTTGGATTTCTTGACTTGGATGACTTTTAATGGGTTTCCTTCACTTGATTCTCTTGCTTTCTTGTTGTTGATCTTAGATTTCTATGGTTTTCTCATGGATGAATTGTTTGGAACACTTTGGAGGCTTCTTGTGTTGTGGAGGAATGAAGGGAAATGAAAAAAATGAAATGGAGAATGGTCCTTATATAAAATGGGATTCAGTCCCGATGGAATTATACGGACCAACATACGGTCCGTATAAAACATACTGACCGTATGTTGGACCGTATAATTGGTCCAGAGACTCATGCCATTCTGGGTCAAATCTACGGCTGGACATACGGCCAGTAGATTTTATACGGCCAGTATGTCTGGCCGTATGTCCATCCAGTTTTCCGGGTTTTGTTTCGTCGACTCGTTTGATCTCCAATCCTTATGGAACCTTCTTAACACTTGTTCAACACTTCAATATCACTCTAAGGGACGTTATAACTCTTTCTTGGGACATCATTAGGACATCATTAACTCAATGCTCATAATTCTCGTCCGATACACTAACTTAAGTCTCGCTTCTCTTAACAACTTTCTTTCCTCAAGTCTAATGCCTTTGAAATCTTAATTGGCATCATCACATACTAGTTCTTACTTGTCCAAACCTCATGTACATCGCACCCCTCGTTAGTCTATTCACTGTACGCTTAAGGGGAAATTTTCAAGGTGTAACAAATCCACTCACAAATCTATGCACCCAATCTCCCATGTCGGCCACCATAGTCAGAGCATACCTAGCCAAAGAATTAAATTGAAGGCTATACTCCCGGGCACTCATATTCCCTTGCTTCAAATTTAGGAATCTATCCGCTCTAGCTCGGCGGACCTCGGGTGATAAGTAGTGGCGGATGAAAGCATCTACAAATTCTTGCCAAACGGGAAGAGGCGCATTCTCTTTTCTTGATGCTATCCAATTATTATACCATAAGACCGCCACATCCCGGAGTCTATACGATGTCAACTCCACAGATTCAGTTTCGAAGGCATGAATAATCTTTAATGTTCTCAACATCTCATCAATAAAGCCTTGCGGATCTTCATCCGGCTTTGACCCAAAGAACTCCGGACGATTCAAACTCATAAAATCGCGGGCTCTGGTACTAACTGACCGATCACTTGGACCCGCATTTTGCCGCTGTGCCTAGGCAAAGAACTAACTGCATCAATAAATGAATAGCTTCGGTCACTTGTTGACCCGAAGTAGCCGGTGGAGGAACTGGAGGCATAAGAGCTGGAGCTGAAGCCCCTTCTTGTTCTTCTGCAATAGGCGGGGTGGAAGAAGCATTAGATGGAGCCTCATTATGTGATTCACCCTCATCTACATTCATTGGCGGTTCTCTTTCTGCCCGCCTTTTCATCGTAGTCTTGCCCTTCTGGGCGGCTTTAGCTTTTCCCTTTGGCGGCATTTCTGAAATCATAGCACACTATTAGGGAGGAGAAAATCTTATAACACAGCTCTATCGCACGATCTCTTAAGATGAAACTTCTCTTCTTCGTGAAATGTTTCTCTATAGTGGCTCAACTGAGGATCTTCATATTGACGCTGTTTTACCTCCATGTCCAAGGATGAAATAGTGGGATTATTGACATCAATTCTTGTACTACCTGAATCAATTAGACGAATTCCAAGATTAGCTAGTTGGTGGAGCTCATGAATTAATTCTTTCTTCTCCGGAGGAACTTCACATAAGTTATTGATGCGACTAAGCGCATCAGCTACTACATTTGCTTTCCCGGTGTGGTATAAAATACTCACATCATAATCTTTCAATAATTCTAACCACCGCCTCTGTCGTAGATTTAACTCCTTCTGTTTGAAAATATATTTAAGACTCTTGTGATATGTGTAAATATTAACGTGAACACCATACAAGTAATGTATCCACATCTTTAGTACATGGATAACTGCAGCCAATTCAAGATCATGAGTTGGGTAGTTCTTCTCATGTTTCTGCAATTGCCTTGAAGCATAAGCAATGACTTTACCGTGCTGCATCAACACACATCCTAACCCAACGCCAGAAGCATCACAATATACAGCATAACCATCGGCCCTGGGAGTGTCAAGACCGGGGCTGAAGTTAATCTGTCCTTCAACTCTTGGAAGCTGTGTTCACAGGCATCATTCCACTGAAATTTAGCTGATTTCTGGGTCAGCTTCGTCAATGGGGCTGAAATAGATGAAAACCCCTCCACGAATCTCCTATAGTAACCTGCCAATCCCAGGAAACTACGGACTTCCGTGGGTGTTGTAGGCCTTGGCCAAGTATTCACAGCTTCAATTTTCTGAGTATCAACTCGAATGCCATCAGCTGAAATAACATGGCCCAAAAATGTCACAGAATTCAGCCAAAACTCGCACTTTGAAAATTTTGTATACAATTCTCGAGTTCGAAGAATTCCAAGAACAATACGTAAATGGTCTGCATGCTCTGATTCTGTCCAAGAGTATACCAGAATATCATCAATGAACACTATCACAAATAGGTCCAAGAGAGGCCTGAATACATTATTCATCAAATTCATAAACACTGTCGGGGCATTAGTTAACCCAAATGACATTACCCGGAATTCATAATGGCCATATCTCGTTCTGAAAGTTATTTTGGGAATATCTTCTTCTTTAACTCTTACTTGATGATAACCTGACCTTACATCTATTTTGAAAAATCACTTGGCACCCTGTAACTGATTAAACAAATCATCAATTCTCAGAAGAGGATATTTATTCTTTATCGTTACCTTATTCAATTGCCTATAATCGATGCACATCCGTAGGGAACCATCTTTCTTTCTCACAAATAGAACTGGTGCTCCCCACGGTGATGAACTGGGTCTAATAAACCCCTTCTCAAGCAAATCCTTCAATTGTGCCTTTAGCTCTTTCAATTCTACCGGAGCCATTCGGTAAGGAGGAATAGAAATAGGCTTGGTGTCCGGCAACACATCAATAGCGAAATCAATCTCTCTTTCCGGAGGAAGCCCTGGAAGTTCATCTGGAAATACATCCGAAAATTCATTTACTACCGAAACGGATTGGAAAGTTGGTGGCTTTGCTTCGGCATCATGAACCCGACCTAGGTGATAAATGTAACCTTTTGCTATCATCTTCCTTGCCTTAAGGTAGGAAATAAACCTACATCTTAGAGATGCTGTATTGCCTTTCCATTCAAGCACGGGCTCTCCCGGAAATTGAAATCGGACTACTTTCATTCGGCAATCAACATTAGCATAACATGAGGCTAACCAATCCATACCCATAATTACATCGAAATCTAGCATTTCTAGCTCAACTAAATTAACTTTAGTCTGGCGGTCAGATATCACAATTACACAATTCTTGTACACTTGTTTAGCTATCACAGGATCACCAACCGGAGTAGATACCTCAAAAGGTTTAATTGGCTCGGTTTTCACCCCAATACGACTAGCGATATACGGAGTAATATAAGATAGTGTAGAACCCGGATCTATCAATGCATATACGTCATGAGAAAATACGAATAATATACCTGTAATCACATCCGAGGAGGACTCAAGACCCTGTCGTCCGGCTAAAGCATAGATACGGGGTGAGTAGCACCTGAAGTAAATGCTCCCCCTCTGCCTCTACCTCGACCTGTTGGAATCTGGGGGGTCTGCCCTGTCGGGGGCACAGAAGAAGAACCGGGCGTTGATCCTATGGGCTGAACCCCACCTTTACCGTACCTCGAGGGACAATCACGCATCACGTGCCCAGTCTATCCGCAAACATAACAAGCATCTGTACCCTGGCGACATGGCCCCGAATGTAACTTCCTGCACTGACTACATCGTGGGGCTGGTGGTCTCCTCTGGCTATAATCACCCCCAAACTGGGAACCTGAAGCTCTCGAGCTCTGACCCTGCCCTGAATGAATGGAGCGGTCAAATCTCCTACCTACAAATCGTGGAGGTGCACTAGTCGCCGACTGGCCTGAGTGTCTAAAATATGACTGTCTTGATCCCCCTCTATAGTCGCTACCGGTACCCATGGATCTAGCCCTCTTACTTTGGCCTCTATCAATATCACGCTCACCCCTTTGCGGATGCTGCTGCTCTTCTAGGTTCTGGGCATGGGCCTAAATATGGAAAATATCCATCCCATCTTGCAATGAAGCTGTTAAATAATCTTTAAATAAATGTGTCCCTAGGCCACTCACAAATCGGTGCACTCTATCTCCCATGTTGGCCACCATAGTCGGAGCATATCTAGCCTTATACTCCCGGGCACTCATATTCCCTTGCTTTAGATTTAGGAACCTATCCTCTCTAGCTCGGCGGACCTCGGGTGGTAAATAGTAGCGGATGAAGGCATTATTTACAAATTCTTGCCAAACCGGAGGAGGTGAATTCTCTTTTCGTGAAGATATCCAATTATTATACCATAAGACCGCCATATCCCGGAGTCTATAAGATGCTAACTCCACAGATTCAGTTTCGGAGGCATGGATAATTTTAATGTTCTCAACATTTCATCAATAAAACCTTACTGGTCTTCCTCCGGCTTTGTCCCGAAAAACTCCGGAGGATTCAAACTCATGAAATCACGGGCTCTAGTACTAACGCCTGTCGTCACTTGAACCTATACCTACCGCCAGAGGGCGGCAACTAGCTGCGTCAATAGATGAATAGCCTCGGTCATTTGTTGACCCAAAGTAACCGGGGGAGGAGCTGGAGCTGAAACCTCCTCTTGTTCTCCTAAATTAGGAAGAGTGGGAGAAGTATTAGATGGAGTCTCATTATGTTATTCACTCTCTTCTACATTCATTGGCGGCTCTCTTTCTACCAGCCTTTCTACCGTAGTCTTGCCCTTCTGGGCGGCTGTAGCTTTTCTCTTTAGCGGCATCTCTGAAATCATAACACACCATTAGGGAGGAAAAATCTTATAACACGGCTCTATCACACGATCTCATAAGAAGAAGAATGGTCATTTTTCCTAAATGCCCTGTAGCCTCCAGTTTATTAGCGTGGCGCGCAACACACCATAAACAAGACTCTACTAGACATAACTCGTAGACAATTCCTAGGACTGAACTGCTCTGATATCACTTTTGTCACGACCCGACTAGGGCCATGGCGGGTACCCGGGGCTAACCACCCAGTGCCACTCATTCTATTACTCATTTTGCATATAGTCATATTTCTTATACTCATAATCGTAGGAAAACCATTTTCATTTGAAACATATTTTATCTTAATATACATAAGCCCTTCGGCTATCAAAAAAATACACATATACAATGGGAAACCGTGAGACCATACTACCCACACATGCGTATCTACGAGCTCTACTACTAGTACTAGACATATGGACGGGACGACCCCATCGTGCTCAAAACATATATACACAAAAGAATAAATCAATGGCACCTCCGGAACAATGGAGTGCTCTCGAAGGCCGCCTAATAGCTCCTACGAGTCTGGATCACCTCCCTCGTCTACCTGTGGGCATGAACACGGCGTCCAAGAAAAGAACATCAGTACGAACATTGTACTGAGTATGTAAGGCATGAATGAAATGAACATAATAGAGAAATCATAAGACATAAGGTGAAGAATAGATATAACCTGCTTGACTTTTAAGAGTAAGCATTTTAATCATATCACATATATCATGAAATCACATATATCATCATATCGCGTTTATCATATCACATACACCCTCGTCATTAACCCGCGTTCGGGTAATCATCACGCCGCCCACTAGTGGTGTCATGCCCGGCCCTCTAGGCTCGATGTAATCATAAGCAGCCCGCCTTAGCGGTGACATGCCCGGCTAATTAGGCACGGTGGAATCATATGCAGCCCGCCTTAGCGGTGCATTGCTCGGCCAATTAGGCACGGTAGAATCGTATCATCATATACTCATCATAAACTTATCATCATTATATATTTGCCATGGAACATGCATTAGAGCTTAAAGACAATCTATACTACATCGGGGTGACGTAAGGTTGGGAACCCCTAATTACCTTATGGAGTGATCATAAGCATCATATCTCACCTTGAAGGAGACTAACATTATAAGGTGAGTGTGCACAAGTAACAACATCAATGGAACCATACTTAGGATCATTAACCTCATGGACATCATATCTCGCTTTAGGATTCTTTAGACCTAAACTCATCATTATCATTATCGTGCTCGTGTCCTATCTCTTTTCCTTATCTTATACTTATATAGCTCTTTATAGTCATAGACTCATCATTTCCGTTACATAGGAAAGTCATGGAAAAATAGGAAGATTCATGCCATAGGAGTCATGCCTTAGAAGGAAAGGACTAGCCTTACATACCTTTTCGTTTAGCTGCTCTATCGCTAGATCGTTCTACCTTCAAGAGAGTTCGTATTATCGTTAGCTAATCCATTACATGAACATGCTCAATCAAAGCTAGAGAAAGTTGGGCAGCGTTTCCTTTGTTTATACAACTTTCCCCATATTACATATCAACTCCCAAACATCTATAATTACATTCACAACATCATAAGCAACAATCTTCATACACCTACATTATCCACATTTCACAATTTCACTTCAATTCATCCATAATCATGGTCATATTACACTAGTACGTTTTATCATATATAATGCTTACCCCATGTCCTTAATGTCATTTATAACTTACTTATAATCACAACATATCAAGAATCATGGCTCATTTCAAACTACTACACAAAATCTCATTACTCTCATCTTTGTAACCCATTTTCTATCTCCTTTCGTAGTCTAAGTCTCTCAACCTCCCAATACTTTAAACAACATGGAATGATCATAAAACCTACTTAGATAATATGGGAATGAGCCTTGAGTGGAAATACTTCACTTGAGCCAAAACCCTAGCTCACTTCCAATGGGATATCTTGACTTGGATGAACACTAATGTGTTTCTTGTACTTGATTCTCTTGGTTTGATGAAGTTGATCATGAATTTCTCTTGGGTTCTTGTAGATGAAGAGTGTGGAAGGTTCTAGAGAGCTCTTGAGTTGTGGAGAAGAAATGAGAAGATGGGAAATAAAAATAATGAACTTGGGTCCCCTTTTTAATAACTTAAAATCTGACCCGCTAGGAAAATATACGGACACTTATACGGTCTGTATAAACTTATACGGTCGGTATAAGTGACCGTGAAATCACCCCATCAACATCTCGATTCTGTGACCATTATATGGCATATTATACGGTCCGTGTAATTTTATACGGTCCGTATAAGTGATCGTATAATCCCATCAGTGATGGACCTTCTCTGTGACGGTTATACGGACCATTAAACGGACCGTATAATTGGTCGTATAATCTATCTTTTCTCCGATTTTGTTCTCGTCACTTCGTTTGATCTCAAATCCTTATGGAACAGTCTTAGCACTTGCTTAACACTTCGTTAACAATCTAAGGGACGTTATAACTCTTCCCTAAGACATCATTAGGTCATCACTAACTTGTTACTCGTAAATCTTTTCCGATACATAAGGTATACCTTGCCTTTCTTGGCAAACTCTCTTCCCATGCCTCAAATGTCTTTAAAATCTCAATTAGGGTCATCAAATGGTATTTCTTACTTATTGAAACATCGTATGCTTCGTACCCTTCATTAGTCTATTCACCGTACATTAACGTAAAAATTTTCGAAGTGTAACATCTGGAAGCTCATCCGGGAATACATCCGGAAACTCATTCACCACGGGAACAAACTAAAGAGTCAGTGATTCGGCTTCTATACCTTGAACCCGGACTAAATGGTAAATAAAACCTTTTGCAGTCATTTTTCTTGCCTTGAGATAGGAAATAAACCTACCTCTCGGAGATGCCGTATTTCACTTCCATTCCAAAACTGGTTCTCCCGGAAACTGAAAGGCAACCATTTTCATTCTACAATCGACATTGGAATAGAAAGAAGCCAACGAATCCATGCCCATAATAACATCAAAGTCCGCCATTTTCAACTTATATAAATCAGCCATAGTACGATGATTACAAATCACAACTATACAATTTCTATATACTCGTGTAATTACTTCAAAAGGTTTAATTGACTCCGGTTTCAACCCAAATCGACCAGCAATATAAGGATTAACATATGCCAATGTGGATCCCGGATCTATCAATGCATATATATCAAGAGAAAATACCGATAATATACATGTAACAACATCGGGGAGGACTCGATCCTCGCCATCCCGGCTAAAGCATAAATACGGTCTTCTGGGACCACTAGGCGGAGCTCCTTCTCTACCTCTACCGCGACTAACTGGTGTCTGAAAGACTTGCCCGGAGGGTGTATAGATGATGAAGACCCGACTGCCGACCCTGAAGGCTGGATCCTCCCCCTACCACCAATTGCGGGGCAGTCACGCACGATATGGCCTGGCCGGCCGCATGTATAGTAAACATCTGAGCCTAAACGACACTGGCCCAAATGTAACTTCCCGCACTGCGAACATTGCGGCATGGGTGGCCTTGTCTGACCCGATTCGCCTCTGTAGTGAGAACCTGAAGCTCTAAAACTTTGACTCGGCCCGGAGTGAGTAGATCTATCAAATCTCTGGCCCGTAAACCGTGGAGGCGCACTAGTCATAGAATGGCCTGAATGCCTAGAAAACTATTGTCTTTGCCCTCCTCTAAACTCACTAGTAAGACCCGAAGATCTAGCCCTCTTGCTATAACCTCTGTTAAGCTCACGCTCACCTCTTTGCTGTTGTTGACTTTCCTTCAAATTCTGGGCATGGGCCTGAATGCGTGAAATATTCATGTTGTCCTGGAGGGATGCAGTCAAGTATTTATCCAAATGTTGCCCTAAGCCACTCACAAATCGGTGCACTCGATCACCCATATCCGCCACCATGGCCGGAGCATACCTAGCCAAAGAATTGAAGCGGAGACTATACTCTAAAGCACTCATGCTTCCTTGCTTAAGATTCAAGAACTTATAGGCTCTAGCCCGTCGAGCCTTAGGGGGCATGTAATGTCGTAGGAAAGCATCAACAAATTCTTGCCATACTGGGGAAGGTGCATTAACTCCCCTTGAAGCCATCCAAACCGTATACCAATGAACTACAACATCGCGCAATCTATAGGATACTAACTCTACTGATTCAATGTCCAAAGAATGCATTAACCGCAGCGTCCTCAACATCCCATCAATAAAGTTCTGAGGGTCCTCATCCGGCTTTGACCAGAAAAATTTCGGAGGGTTCAAGCAAACAAAGTCACGGGCTCTTGCACTAACAGCCCTATCACCTTGACCCGTACCTTGCCGCTGGGTCTGAGCGGCAACCAACTGAGTGAGCAAATGAATGGCCTCTTTCACATCTTGTCTTGAAGCATCCAGTGGAGGAGCTAGGGCTGATGCCCCCTCATGCTCCTGTGAAGCGGGTAATGAGTGGGAGGATCTAGACGGAACCTCATTCCGGGATTCATCCCGCTCTATAAGTGGTGGCGGTATTCTTTCGGCCCACTTTTCTGCCACTGTCTTGCCCTTTTGGGCTGCTGTAGCTTTCCTCTTTATAGGCATTTCTGAAATACATAGCACACGGTTAAGGAAAGAGAAATCCTTATATCATAGCTCTATCGCACGATCTATGAAGAAAGAAGGTCATTCATTCCTAAAATGCTATGACCTCCGTTTATAAGTGTGGCGCGCAACACACCAATAAACAAGACTCTCTCGGACACGGCTCGTAGACACACCCTAGGATGGAACTGCTCTGATACCACTTTTGTCACGACCTAACCAGAGGGCCATGATGGGCACCAGGAGCTAACCCACCGGGCACCTCTCATCGTACCTTCACATTCATATCTAGGTGAGCCACATGGCCTACTCATGATTTCTATACATCAATAATACTAATCTCATTGGGCAATGACACATTTATATCATCATCAACAACTATGCCCATATCCATATACGCAAGTCGAGGAGGCTAACAAAAATCATATACAAAATATGAGCCGACAAGGCTAAAAGACATCTACTAAACATGACTGTCTACGAGCCTCTAAGGAGAGTATGAAACTTCATCATAAGGTCGGGACAGGACCCTACCATGCCCATATATACACAAAAGAATAATGCCCAAAAGCTGCAGCCTCCGAATCAAATGGAGCTCTCTATGCGATCTCCAACAAGTAGTCTATGGGTCAAGTCTATCTCACTCGTCCATCTCACATGACACAGCGTCCACAACAAAAGGACGTCAATACGAATAATGTATTGAGTATGTAAAGCATGATCAACATCATAATAAAAACGTAAGAAATAACATAAGATAGAGAGGTCATGAGATAATGAAGCCATTTATACCTCAAGCGTTGTTCATCGTATTTACTTATCCCCTTTCTAATGGGAACCTTCCATTTCATACATTTATACTTCTAGTAGTATCATACCCGACCATAGAGGTTCGGTGTCTTACATACCCATCCATGATAAGGTTCGGTGTTATACGTACTTGGCCCTACCAAGGCTCAGTGTTATCCGTACCCAACTGTAGTGGCGTGCGCGCGATAGATATCATACCCGGCCATATAAGCTCGATATCCTTAGTAGTCATACTTTAATATGTATATATATATATATATATATACATAGGAGCACATACACGTTCTCAACATTATCATCGTCATCATCATTTTCATTATATCCTTCCTTAGAGAATCAACTATAATAGGATGGGACCAATGGTATCGTGAGAATATCAAGATCATGAGCTTTAATGATTCTAGGAATGAAATCGTCACAGAAGATACTATGGATTTCACATGAAGGTATACATCTGGATCATGCCTTAAGAAAGAAGGGTTAGCCTTACATACCTCATTGTCTTCTTAACTACTTAACATTCACCGTCGAAGCTTGCAAAATCTACATTTAAAAGGATTCATACCTTGGTTAAGCCTTAAAGATACTCTTAAATCCAAACTAGAACAATTCTTGAGTTAACGAAAATTGGGCAGCATTTCCCCTATTTCATCAACTTCCACCATATTACAAAACAACTCCCAAATAACCATAATAACATCTACAATATCATAATCACGTAGTCACATTCCATTAAGTCTTCCATATTCATTCTCACATTCAACTTACACTAACAACTTCACACCAACCCTTTGCACATTTTTTCATAGTAACGCTCTCATCATCATTATTACCTTCTATAACAAGATTATATCCATATCATACTAAAAATCATAACTCAAGTTAGCTTACTACTCAAAAACATCATAAAAACTACATTTACAACTCATCCTCTCCTTTCTCCTTCTACCCAAGTTGTTCAACAACTAAGCATTCTTGATAACATGAAATAAGTATGAAAACTAACCTTTTATCTCACAAGAATGAGCTTTGGAGCAAGCTATCAACTTATATGGAAACCCTAGCTTCAATACCCAAAGAATTCTTGAAGTCTACTAACCCTAGCAAGACTTCTAACACATAGATATCTTGATTATTGCCTCTTGATCTTTAATCTCCCTTGGATTTTGTCTTGGATTAGTTTATGGAGTTGAAGAGAGGTTTTTTGGATAGCTCTTGGATCTGATTTGAGAAACTAAAATTCCCAAATGAAGTGGAATGAAATATATAAAGCGTAACGTAAAATCCCGTCGGGCAATCTTGCGCCCACTTTGATGGGCCGTCAAAATTCCTACGGGCCGTCAAAATGCTCCGTAGAACAGCCCTGTCAAACATGGCTCACTATGATAGTTTTACGCTGGGAAGGTGCAATTTGACGGGCTGCAGAAATTTCTGCGGTCCATCAAAATGTTCTGCGGTCGTCAAACTGGTCCTTCAAAAAGTTCTGCTCGGACAGTCTGTCTTAAAACACCCTTAACTTTTTCCTCCGATGTCACATTGACGAATGGTTTGTTGCGTTGGAAACTAGACTCGATGAACTTCAATTTGGATAGAAGAAACACACCAAAAATCCTCATATTCTAGGAGATATAGCTCTCCCAAGTTGGACCAAAATCCTGTCAAAACATTTTGCCAAGTTTTCCCAAAGTTCCGACAAACTCTATTCCTTAATTTGCTTGTTCTCAAATCCTTCCATAGCTTATTTCATGGGCTTAAACCCTCATAACCATAATATGGGAACATATAATCTCATATATCCTAGAAGGTAACTCCAGTTTCCACGATTAGGACAACTAACAACTAATGAATCTCAACGGACGAAACTATGAGGTGTAACAATCGCCCTCCTTCGGGAGGAGAACAGGCAGCTTAAGTCTGCCCTTCATGGCTCCGACACTAGCTGGCCTGATGCTATTAAATCAAAAGACGGGGATGCCAATGCTTCCGAGGTTGAGGATCAAGCCGTGTGATTCTCAAGACGTCAAGTTGATTTTTCTTTTATGTCTTCTTCTACTTTAGGATCCTTACTTTTGCTAAGTTTTGTATGGTTATCATAACCGAATTAATGGATTATGAACTATCATATATAAAATTTTCTTTATCTGAGTATGTGGAGAATGCCTCTATCTGTTTTCAATCTCATTTGAATCGAATCGGACCCTTTTGTTTACGAATATTTTCTCTATTCGTGTGCTGAACAAATATTAACTTCGGTGTAGCTTATCAACGATCAGTTACATTTTCCAAAAATGGGTGGGAAAGCCAACTGTCCCATCACGTCACTTCAGGTCACTCAGGCGTGGGGCACGTGTCCGCTCCTGAATGGCCGTTCATGTGGTTATGAATAGGAACCGTCTTACCTAGCTTCTACAAAAGCTCACCCTCGATTCATTTTTAACTTTTACCGCTTAACAACTTTATCTCTGAAATTTCTCAAGCCTTCTTGTCCTCAAGCTTACAACCTTCAAACCTTCATATCTTCATTTTCAAACCCCCAAATCTTCATCTTGTTCGTCAAATTTTCCCCTAGATCTTCAAATCTTCATCCGATTTTCTCCAGATCTTCATAAAATTTTCTCTCATTTTTTCCCTTCTTCAAACCTTTAACGAAAATGATTTCAAGTTCAAGATCTTCTCGTGAGGCCTCTCTGGCTGATTCCCCTCAGTCGACCGATGTTACTGCTAAGCTCGAGGTTAAAACCCCATTTGAGCCTTACGATAAATACGTCATCCCTTTGACATACCATTTTGACTCCGAGTTTGAGGTTGAAAAGCCTTCGAAAGGTGGTAAAGCCGACCGATGTTACGACGTAAGGCGTTATCCCTCTGCGATTGACAAGACGATCATTCCTAAAGTTCGTTCAGATTATGGTTGGAAGGACAGCCCCTCCGAGATCATAATCCCGAGACCTGAAGACGACATTACCATATACATGGAGGGGTACTTGAGTGTTTACACTTACCCCTTCACCTTTAACTTAGAACCCTCAATCAACGAGGTGATCCTGGAGATGTGTAAGACATATAGATTGTGTCTTGCACAAATTGGGATGAATGTCTGGCATATCGTTATGTACATCCGCTTCTTGGCAAACAACGTCAAGGCCAAATTCACGCTGCACCATCTGATCCGGCTTTACTCTCGCCGAATCTTTCATGGTGGGATTGTGAAGCTCACCAAGCATGGTAAGCAGCCGATCCTTTCTAGCGTAGATGAAAACAATAATTGAGGTTGGCTAGAACATTTTATTTGAGTCAAGACCGAGGAGATCATTCCGCGAGGACATCTTCCTTTTCCCGAGCAGTGGAAAAACAATCGTAAGTGCCTTCGGTGCATTTTGACTTTTTTGCTCTGGTAAACCTTTGGCTGTTAGTCTAACTTTTTCCTTTTTCCAGCCAAAGTGTGGTTGCCGAGTACTATAACCAACTTCGAGAAGTGGGTAGATAACATAATGGCACAACACCCCCATAAACTTCGCACTTAGAAAGATCTCTCCGCTAGCAAGTGGGTACCGAACAACCATGGTAAGCCTTCTGTTTATTTGGTTTTGTACCCTTTTGTTTCACCTTAAAATCTTTGCTAATGAATGGTAATATGTTACACAGGCCTGAAGAGGGGCAAAGCCAAGTTGAGGCCCGCGCCCTCGGTTGCTCCCCAGCACTAGACGCGATGTTCGACCCAACAAGTACGGAGCAAGTCGTTGCCAAAGTTTCAAAGAGCAAAAAACGGAGTAGATCCTTTAGATCCCCGACCTCAACGGGTAAAAAAAAAAAAAAGAACCACCAAAGCTGCCGGTGGTTCTTCCCAGACTCGGATGTTAAAGGATATTTTCGAGGAAGATTTTGTTGTGGCGCTTGTCTGTGTCGATATGGCTGCCGCTACTGTTGTTGAAACAAGCACTACTCCGGCCAATGTGACAGAGAGAAATGTGATAGAAGTGGCCGACTTGAAAGCCGAGAGCTTGGGCGATGATGTTGTTACACCTCGAAAAAAAAAATTGCTGATGCACAAGAATAAGCACGAAGAGCATAAAGTATGCGAGGTTGCGATGAGTAAGTAATGGTTTTTGACAACCTTAAATAAGATTTGAAAGACATTCGAGTTAAGAAGGAAGTCATAGAAAAGTGGATTATAAGTTGATGTGTTGGGCAAATTACGAGTATTGAACTAATGATGTCTTAAGGATGTCTTGGAGAAGAGTTAGACATTCCGTAGATTGCTAATGAAGTGATAAACAAGTGCCAAGAAGCTTCTATAAGGATTGGAGATCAAACGAAGCGACGGAACAACTTTGGTGAAGCAAGGATTTCCACGACCACTTCCACGGCCCATATAATATTCCACGGACCGTGGATGGGTCCGGAACTCCCAGCAAGAGAGGGCAGCTGGCTGGTCGTGAACCACGACCAGTTTGACGGACGCACTTGGTTCCACGGACCGTGGAATGGCATCCGTGGAACTCCCGACGGGCTGAACTTGGTTCAATTATATAAATGAGTTCTACTTCATTTTTTCATTCCATTCACTCCTCCATCTCTCTCAAACCCTCTAGAACCTTCCACACATTTCATCCACAAGAAAACCAAGGAAAAATAAGGATCAACAACAAGAATCTAGGTGAATCAATCGAAGGAAACCTCATGGAAGTCATCTAAACCAAGAAATTCAAGAAA
>NW_026727263.1:0-35046 GCF_029784015.1 Lycium ferocissimum | reverse complement strand
GTAGCTCGTTATGACATTCGGAACTCACTTGCTATGTCTCCGTCCGTTTTCATCGGTTTGACTTGTTATTCGATATGCCTCATTGAGTCTCTGGAAACATATATGTTATTTTGTTGCATTTGGTTTCTCACTACTCCACTCGTGGATGCCTCAATGTTTCCCCCACTGAGCCCGGGCCAGGATTTGTTATCAAGCGCCTTCCTCTGCATTGTTCGCCGTGCCTCTGTGAGGGGGGGGCAGTATGACATGTACATGGGTCCGAAGTATGATGTGCCATGTACATATATTACGATATCTGATTGTGATGTGATGTGGCCACTTGGTATGTTATGATTTGTTTCGAGATATTCCCTACTCGAAGTATGAAGTGTTTTGGGCGCCGGAGACGGGCGCCTATGTTACTACATCGAGTCCCATAGCGGGACCGGATTTGGCATATGTTTCTGCATGCATTGTCTATGGTTTCTGATATGCATTTTTGATTACCTATGTATTATGTTCGTTCTCCGTATAATCTGTTCTGATTTTCAATCTTGTTGTTACAGTCTTTGCTTTACATATTCAGTACATTTTCCGTACTGACCCCCTGTTCTCGGGGGCTGCGTTCATGCCACGCAGGTATCGACGCTTGATTTATTAATCCGCTCGCCTAGGCTATGCCGTCGTTCGATTGAACCGTCTCCTTGTCCGGAGCCCCTATTTTGGTATAGACTTTTCTGTTTTATATGTACATATTTATTCTGGGTACGACGGGGCCCTGTCCCGTCACGTGATTATGCTTTTGGTTCAGTAGAGGTCTGTAGACATATAGTGTGGGTTCTGTATATACTTTGTGAGTTTTGCGCACGTTTAGAGCTTATTTATGTTTTGTGACGGCCTTATCTCGCTCGCGCGTCATGCCTACTTGACTTTGTTAAATTATTGCTTCCGCTTACTTCTAATATTTTGCTAGTATAGGATAGGGTACGTATGAGTGCCCAGTTAGGGCACGAGTCGCGGCCTACGGAGTTGGGTCGTGACAATCTTTAAACAGAAGGAGCTGAATCTGCGGCAGAGAAGATGGTTAGAGTTGCTGCAAGATTATGATGTTGATATTCTATACCATCCAGGGAAAGCTAATGTTGTGGCAGATGCTCTCAGCCGCAAATCTATGGGCAGCCTGGCGGATGTACCATCGGAAAAGAAAGAAATAGTTCGTGAAATTCATCAGCTGGCAAGTCTTGGAGTTCGTGTAGCCGAATCTGGGGATGCTGGGATTTCCGTCCGTGAAGTTGCTGAATCTTCTATTTTGGAAGAAATAAAGCGCCGTCAATATGAAGATCTGCCGGTGCATTACGAGACACACCCGTGAAAAGGAGAAGACTCGTTCGAGATTACACCGGATGGGGTATTATTACACGTGGCAGACCGTGTACCGAGGTCGTGGAGTTACGGCGACAGGTTATGGGCGAGGCACATTACGCCCGTTATTCTGTTCATCCAGGAGCTACAAAAATGTATCACGACCTCAGATGTCTGTATTGGTGGGACGGTATGAAAAAGGATATCGCAGAATTCGTGGCTCAGTGCCCAAATTGCCAGCAGGTCAAGATTGAGCACCAGAAACCCGGTGGCTTATTGCAGGAAATGGAGATTCCGACGTGGAAGTGGGAAATAATTAATATGGACTTCATCGCAGGTTTACCCCACACTCCATGGAGGTATGATTCCATCTGGGTTATCGTTGATAAGCTGACAAAATCAGCCCATTTTCTCCCAGTTAGGACCACCTATACAGCTGAGGATTATGCCAGATTATATATTAAGGAGATAGTGAGGCTTCACGGAGTTCCCGTATCTATTATCTCCGACAGAGGTGCCCGGTTCACGACAAATTTCGGAGATCCTTTCAAGAAGGACTCGGGGACCTGTAAGTCCGAGTACGCATTTCATCCTCGGTCCCGACGGGAAAGCCGAGCGTACTATCCGTACGCTAGAAGATATGTTACGGTCCGTGTTATCGATTTCGTGGTACGGGATGATCACTTACCATTGATTGAATTTGCCTATAATAATAGCTACCACTCCAGCATCCAGATGGCACCGTACGAGGCTTTATATGGCAGAAAATGCAGGTCACCAATTGGCTGGTTCGATGTTGGTGAAACTAAATTAATTGGTCCAGACATGATCCAGCAGGCGGTGGACAAGGTAAAGCTTATTCGGGAAAGATTATTAGCGGCCCAGAGTCGACAGAAATCGTATGCAGATAATCGACGTCGGCACTTGGAGTTCCAGGTTGGTGATTGGGTATTCCTGAAGGTATCACCTATGAAAGGTGTTATGAGATTCGGTAAGAAAGGGAAGCTCAGTCCAAGATATATTGGGCCTTATCAAGTTATTCGGAGAATAGGCAAAGTTGCCTACGAATTGGATCTGCCAGCAGATTTGGGAGCAGTGCACCCGGTATTCCATGTCTCTATGCTCCGTAAGTGCATTGGTGACCCTTCCAGAATATTCCCTGTGAATGATGTCCAGGTCACGGAAGAACTATCCTATGAAGAGCAGCCGGTAGCTATATTGGATCGTCAGGAAAGAAGGTTGCGGAACAAGGATGTGGCCTCTGTTAAGGTCTTTGTGGCGGAATAATAATCGGGAGGAAATGACCTGGGAAGCAGAGGAGCAGATGAAGAAGAAGTATCCTCATTTATTTCCGGTGCCCACAGGTAATCTAAACTCCCTACTTGATTATAGTGACCAATGAATGAATTGTATGTAATACCTACAAAAAGAACTCCCCCAAACTTGCCTATAAGACCCCGTAGGACAAGTCTAACATTCGAGGACGAATGTTATAAAGGGGGGGAAGATGTTATATCCCGTATTTTTAACAACGGGATAATCCAAGTGTAATATGACAAGTTAGGATACAAGACTATTCCGGGACAAGAAGTCGGGATTTTTAATCATGACTTTGTTCTAAATAAAAGTGGTATATGACATTGTTGGCATGAAAGCATTAAGGAAATATTTGGGCCAAAAATGAATTAAGAAAACTTGTAAATTATGGGAGTTAAGGGCTAAAGTGGCCGGCCACCTTAGTTGTGGGCCTTAGCCACATGGAATTATTTTACTTGGAAATTTAAAAGATGACTAAGTCATCTTTCTCTTCATTTTACCTTAGAGAAACATCAAGAAACTTGAAGAAAAAGAAGAGCAAGTGTTCGGCCATAGAGGTGCAAAATCAAGACCAAGAAATCTCTTCCAAAAAAATTGGTTCTTCTAGCAAAACAACTAATTCAAGGGTGCTCGTTAACGTGGAGGCGTTGTTTGAATCAATAAGTCATCCGTTTTCACTCTTGAAGGCCTTAGCCAACGTGTGGAGTGAAGAAGAAAAGGGTAAGAATTCATTCTCTTTTATGTGTTGTGAATGGTGTGGGCATGTCATAGTATGCAAATATGAATGAAATTCAAGAAAACTTAGGTGTTGGAGTTGAACCTTGGGCGTGGAGCATGCATGGCTTGTGGCCGTGTATGTTCCATGTATAGTTGGAATGATAGCTTGAATTATATGTAGCATTTTTCCTTGTTGTTGTAGTGTGTTGAATGAGTGTGAATTATATATATATGTGTGTGTAGGAAGATGGCCGAATGTAGGCCATGTTTGTGCCAAGGATGAGCAAATGTTACTTAAGGCTTTAGTTGTTGTCGTTGTGAGTTTTGTATCGTTAATGAGCCTTTGGATGATCCACGTTGATGTTTTGAAGGATGCGGGCTGTTTTGGAAGTCATTATGCTTGTAATGTAAATTTTGTAATTAAGAGGATGACATTGTTTATGCATGATTTGGTAGTATAATTTATGGAGTTTGAAAGAAAGAAATGTGGGAGTAGTGTTCTCGGGTTTGGAGTGGAATTCGGGTAAGTTGGGACAATGTTTGGGTTATTTGAAATATTGTGTGACTTGCTTAAAGTGTTCTTGTATATGGTTTGAATGGGTTCGGATTAGCAATCGAGCGTATGAGCCTTAATGTTAGTTTGATTATATAAGTATAGTTGAATATATTGGAATGTTTCTAAGTATGTAGCAATATGTGTTTAATGTTGGAATGTGTTGGAATTGGATATTAATGTTGGAATGCATTGTGAATTGATTATTGATGTTGTAGTTTGATTGTTGGTTTGGTTGTTGTTGAAATTAGCCGAGTTGAAATCTCGGGGTTGGTGTATTTATTGGAATTTTGCCGAAATTTCGGTAGAAATTAATGTTCGTTTGAATTTGAATACCTAAGTGCGTATGGCTAATGTTAATGTATTTGGTGCTATGTAGATCTTGGCGTATCCGGGAGTTGAGGCTTGATTTATCGTGCGATCGGAAGAGGTATCTAAGGCGTTACTTTTTCGTCTTTGGCATGTCTTAGTACTACTAGGCTATGACCCGAGCCTCGGGGTTATTCTACTCCTAAAACCCGAGCTTAGATGCGTACTTTATTCGATTCTAAAAACTTATTCCTTAACGTATTCAAACTAAGATTTCTTATGTACTTAATGAGCGATGATTATGATTTTTATGCATATGATTGCTCACGACTCCGCTCGTGCTTATGGTTATTGCCTCGTTCACCGAGCTCCTCGCTAGAGAGCCGAGTTCCGTTTATACTTGGTGTTATGCTGTGTATGGTGTTATGGTTGGCTATGATGTGTTACGGGGACATGTCGAGTTACGGAGATATGAAACTTTCTGGTGTGATGCTGTGGTATGGCACCATCGACAGGCGGGCGACCATCGTTCTAAGAGCCTATGCACGATTTATATTTTAATTACATATTTTGATATTTTGCATATCATATCTATTTTCTGTATTCTGTTATTGTGATTCTGTATTTCTGCTTTACATACTCAGTACATATTCCGTACTGACCTCCTTTCTTCGGGGGCTGCGTTTCATGCCCGCAGGTACCGACGCTCAGCTTGGTAACCCACCCACTTAGGACACCTTTCCTGCTATCTGGGAGTGCTCCTTCATCCGGAGCCGATATTTTGGTATACATACTATTCCGATGCATATGTACATATTTATTCAGGGGTACGACGGGGCCCTGTCCCGTCATATGATTTTTGTTACTCTGTTTAGAGGTCTGTGGACATGTATGTGGGTTACGGCTCTATCCGTACGCTTATGTGTATGTGTTATATGTTTGGGCGGTCTGCCCGCCGCGGCGCCTAGTCCGCTTGCCTTTGTACATATTTTGAGATTTGGTACATTTTGACTCGCCTAGCCGCTTATGCTATTTACGTTGACTACTATGTGATATCTCGAGGCTATTTGTGATTAATTAAGATTATGCCAGCCAATATGCTAATTCTGGGTATCGGGTACGTATAAATGTCCAATTCGGACATTAGTCACGGCCTACGGGGTTGGGTCGTGACAACACCATAAATAAGACTCTACTAGACACGGCTCGTAAACACTTCCTAGGACTGAACTGCTCCGATACCACCTTTGTCACGACCCGATTAGGGCCATGACGGGTACCCGGGGCTAACCGCCGAGCACCACCCATTTTATTACTCATCTGCTTTCATTCATACTCCTTATGCTCATAATCATAGAAAACGACTTTCATTTGAAACATATTCACTTTATATACATGACCCTTAGGCTACCAAAATAATATATATATATATATATATATATATACAATGAGAACTTGTGAGAGAATACTACCCACAATCGCGCATCTACGAGCCTCTACTAGAGTACTAGACATATAGACGGGACAGGATCCCGTCATGCCCAAAAACATATAAATACCAAAAGAATAAATCAATGGCACCTCCGAAGCAATGGAGTGCTCTCAAACAGCTAATAGCTCCTACGAATCTGGATCACCTCCCTGTCTACCTGTAGGCATGAATACAGCGTCCAAAGAAAATGGACGTCAGTACGAACATTGTACTGAGTATGTAAGGCATCAACAATAATAATATATCAATGAAATGAGGAGGCATCAAATGAGGAGCAATCTGTAACTGACTGTGAATCATAAAAGAAATAATCCATGCTGGCTTACTTCATAATCATCATTATATCATGTATGCATAAATGTATAAGCTGCCCGACCATATAGGTACGGTGTGATAATCATTAGCATTAGCCTGTGTCCAGGCCTCCCGCGTCCGGGGTACCATCTCATGCCACCCACTAGTGGTGTCTGCCCATGCCATCTGGCCATGGTGTATACGCTGCCCGCCTTAGCGGTGACTGCCCGGCCATATAGGCGCGGTGTAATATCATCATCATATGCTCATCATAAATCAGCATAATGCATGCATAGAAACTCAAAGGTAACTATACTTTATCGGGGTGACATAAGGTCGTGAACCCCCGATTACATTATGGAGCATTCATAAGCATTCTGCCTCACCTTGAAAGAATTAGCATATAAGGTGAGTGTACATAATAATCAACATCAATAGATTATAGTTAGCTTCATTAGCTTCATAGTACATCATATCATGGACTCTAGGATTTTTAGACTTAAGCTTATCATCATCATTATCAGACTCATAGTGTGTCCCTTATCTCATATGGCTATTCATAAACAAGGACTCTTAGTTTTCTTGAAGATAGGAAATTCATGAAAAAGAAGGAAATTTATACCATAAGATGCATGCCTTAGAAAGAAAGGACTAGCCTCACATACCTTTGTCGTTTAACTATTTTATCGCTTGCTCGTTCTCTTTTAATGCACACGTTCTACCTTCAAGAGAATTTGTATCGACATTAGCTACACAATTACAAGGACGTGCTTACTAAAGCTAGGGAAAATTGGGCAGCACTTCCTTTGTTTATACGGCTTTCTTCATGTCACATATCAACTCCCAATCATTCATGACAACAATCACAATATCATAGGCAACAATCATCGTTCATTTACATTAGACACATTTCACAATTTCACTCCAATTCCTCCATAATCATGACCATAGTTCACTATCGCGTTCTTTCATATACAATACTTATTCCATGTTCTAAATGTCATTCATAACCTAATTACAATCACAACATATCAATATCCACAATTCAATCCAAACTACTACTCAACAATGGAACTATACCCATATTTATGACCCATTTTCTATATTCTTCTACAATCCAAGTGTTTCAACTTTTCAATACTTCAAACGACATGAAAAGATCATGAAACTTACCTTAGATAATGGTAGAATAAGCCTTGAGTGGAAATACTGTTCTTGCACCAAAACCCTAGTTCATTTCTCTTGAGATTTCTTGGCTTAGATGACTTTAGTGTGTTTCTAACTCTTGATTCTTGTTGGTTTGATGAAGTTGATCATCAATTTCCTTTGGATTCTTGTGGATGAAGTGTAGAGAATATTCTAGAAGGTTCTTGACTTGTGGAGATGAAAAATGAAATGAATTGAATTGAGAGAGAGGTCCCTTATATTAATTCAAAACCTATTCCGACCGTAACATACGGACCAACATACGGTCCGTATATTTTTCACTGACCGTATGTCTGGACCGTATGTTTGGTCCAGTGAAGTGTGCCATTCTGGGCTGAACCTACGGCTGGACATACGGTCCGGGTATTTTATACGGCCAGTATGTCTGGCCGTATAATGCCCAGCCATCCGAGACTTGTTCTCGTCGACTCGTTTGTTCTCCGATCCTTATGGAACCTTCTTGAAACTTATTTAACACCTCAATACCAATATAAGGGATGTCATAACTCTTCTTCAAATCATCATTAGAACGTCATTAACTCGATACTCGAAATTCTTATCCGGCACACAACATATGACTTGCTTTCCTTAACAACTTTCTTTCCTTATCTTAAATGCCTTTGAAACCTCATTTAGGGTCATCAAATGCTATTTCTTACTTATCAAACACCGTATACGTCATGCCCTTCGTGGGCCTATTCACTGTACACTAACGGGGAATTTCCAAGGTGTAACACTTACGCCTTGCCTCACACCTCCGCCTCTTAAATTGTTGATTACGGCAAGCAGCTCACCCATGAAGATTCTGTTAATAACATATATTACAAATGTCTTGTCAGAATATATAGTGCAAACAACAAGAACAATAATAAAAATATAAGTAAGGAGTCTACGGTGTTGCGAATTAAGACAAACAGCTCACCCCTGAACCTCCTAACAATTCCTAAATCTGCTTATATGCTCAACCAGTGATGCAATGAAACGATCTGATAGGCCCTTTTGATCATTTGCACTTATTTTTCCAAAAATACCCTTTCCATAATTTTATTATGGTACTGATGACTTGCGTGATGGATGTTGCATTTCCCAAGGCAATCATGCGAGAATCTGTGAAGAAATAGTAAAAATTGGAAACTCTTAAGTAAGGAATTGGGAAAGTTCGATTAAAGTAAACATCAGGGGTTAACAAAGTCGAATGGGTTAACAAAGTCGAATCATAGTTCCGTCGATTCTATGAGGTCTGAAACATGATTTATGACTTAGTAGAGTAGTTGGCTCGGATGTCAAGGGGTTTGAGTGTGATTTGGATTATTGGTTGAGCAACTAGTTAAGTTAAGGATTTGGAGTTGATCACGATCATCATCGGGTCAAGACGACCTCATGTCGGTGGTTTCAGTGTGCGAGCAAGTTCCTAATGTGTTTTATTACTGTAATGCAAATTTGTTTGTTTGAGAGATTCCGGATGAGCTACGGGTGTTAAAACGAACTTCGGATCATTGCAGGTTTTTCAGTTGTTGGTGTAAGAGGATTTCCTCTTCGCAATAGCGTGGGCGGCTGTCGAGATCGCATAGAGTGGGAAAGGGGAAAATCCTACTCGCTGTTAGTGAGGTCGTATTGCATAGAGGGGTTCGTGGGCCGGGATGGGGGTTCAGGTAGTGCATCACAATCGCGATGGTGAATCTGTCTAGACGGAATTAAACAACCGTTCGAATTCCAACGTTCATAAAATGATTTTGAGAGTTTGTGAGCTCGGTTTTGAGTGATTTCAAAGGTAGTATTTAAGTGTCGGCTCGGCGGTAAGTTTTTAACATTAGTCCTAGTATTTCCCTGTGATTCCATCTTTTAATTAGCGATTCCATCCATGATATGGTCTTATAAATTGGAGTTTTTCATTGAATTGGGATTTTGAGTAAAATGTTGAATTGGAGGTTGAAATGTGATCAGATGATGATTTTCAAGATTCATGACTTTTAGACTATGGGTAAGCTAGTTTTGTGATAAATTTACAGTTTCGACCTTCGAGATTGAGATTGGTTTTTAGGTCGACTTTTTGGGCCCAAAATATTAGTATAGCAATATGGGTGTCTACGAACTCGAGTGCTTATGTAGATTTCATATTAGAACAAATTGGGCTAGTTCAAAGGCTCTAAAGAATGGCAAGGCCATATAGTGATCACTCGAGCTTCGGAATTAAGGCGAGTTGATCCTTACTAGACTCTTTATGAAGTGTTTGTGATGGTATTAATATATTAAGGGGAGTAATGGGGAATGGGAGTCCTGTGCCCGTGAGGTGATGAGCACTTGTGCGGGTACCGATGCCATGATATGGGTAAATTAAAAAATATGTAATTATTGTGTCGTCGAGAATCCCAAAGCATGTGGGAATTAGTTGGTTGCTTCTAAATGTACTTTATTGACTCGATTGTTTTTGTGAAATAGACTTTTATTGCCAAACTTTATGGATCTTCGTGATATTGATTGTGTGTGCATTGGTCACTCCAATTATTGATTAAACAATGAAAATGAGCTATTCAAAGCATTTCTTTTATACTGTGTAGTTACTTATTGTATGCATATTAATTTCATACTTCATATGATATCACTGACATAATTTATTTTGATGAATCATTTGAAATGAACGAGGGTGGCCCGACTTGATATGGTATTGGATGGAGTGATGGTGATGATGATATAGCTAAGACTGGCTAGATACCCGTAATTTCGCCAACAAATGTATTTTAGCTTTTTCCCCTTTTAAAAATAATATAGTATGTAGTATCATGCATAGTAAAATAATGAAGTGGTTATGCGTGGGGTTTTATGCTTCCTATGTCTGAACACTTTCAATTTCACGTGTAAATCCACATTTCCAAAATAAATGTAAAGATAAACCACCATCACTTTCGTGCTTCTTATTTGTCATACTCGTTTGATCTGGCAGCAATAATTCAAATGTTATGCACAAGTAAACACTTCGGCTTTCTTCGTAGCCGAGAACTTACAACCACGTGAATATGCACAATTGCACATTCTTCAGGAAATTATTGTCACAATTTTATACTCGCCGCTCCATATTATCTATCGTGATTATTAAAAATATTTGGTCTAAAATACTTGTCAATTAAGAAAATCAATATAAAATTATGTGATTTTTTCGTGTTACCTTGACTTTAATAATGTGGAGTGAGATTAGTATAGTAAACAAAACGTAGTATTTAATAATTGAGATAAAAGAATAAATATAGGTAGTTTAATCAAATTATCCATTTAATTAATATTTTTCTAAGGGAGGTGAAAAAGATAAATATGACAAATAAAATGGACGGAAGGAGAAATTTCTTGGACTTGCACTATTAATTCTCGCAATTAGGAGGACAAAGTTAATATAGTTCAAATTAGCACCATCTAGTTTCATTCTTATTTTAGAAGCATCATGTCCATGACATAACCAGAACGAGTTGTATATACCTCAAGATTATATAGAGGCAATTATCAGTGACGTTTGTATAGGGGATGAAGGTATTGGGAGCGGATTATTATGGATAGAAATTAGATTCTTTTTGGTTTAGTGAAATGGGAGTTTGAATAAAAAACATCTCCTGATAATTATGTTATTTGTTATAGTTATATAATTATGTATAAACAAGTAAAATGTAGATGTAACTGATTCTGCAGGCGAAAGTGATTTGACGTTTGTTTATACCTTAAAAAGATAACAATTGAATTTATACGCGGTTAAAAGATATGTGACTTAATTTGTCGTTGAAATAACGAAGTATAACTTGCAATCTATGATATGTAAAGAATAAGAAAAAAGGTTACCTGAAATTGTTATTGTAGAACACAGTAACTTGGTCCGGTATGGAGTAATTTGATCCGTTGCCCGAGGCAAAGCTTATTCAACTGGAGAACTTGTATGTTTACAACGTAAGGATATAGAAAAATGAAAAAAAGATGCCTTAATGAGGGGATCTCCTCTATATATATAGTACTAAAGTTAGAGTTATATAAGGTAACTAATATTTGTAAAAGAGGTAATGATCCCGACGATCTCGAGTGCCTCAAAGGTTGATGGCGTGTTGGCTGGCGCAATAGACGGCGAGAATTTGGCTACAGGTCAGATTTCTCGGGTTCGTGTCGATCGGCGCCCCTCCGATTTGAGACCCCTCGGGCCTTGTTTAGTCCGACTATTCGAACCCAAGTCGGCGCTACATACTGACCCTTTTATTTTGCTCCGATTTTCCGTCGACGGATACAAACACTTGGTTCTGATTTTACACCATATACAGATAGTCCCTTCATATCTCGGTGGAAAGTATTGGCACTGGGGAATGGATCTGAATAAAAAATGAAGTCGACCTTCGACAGAAACGCTGCAGGTCCGGTTCTGCTGCCTGAAAAGACAATTCTTCAGCTCCGCACTCTGCACGATGTTGATGCACTCTGCACGATGCCGATTACTCGTTATTGCATTATTGAAGTGATCAACCTTGGAAACCTTGTGTCATCAAGACTTCCAAACTTTTTCAACCTCCAACCCTATAAAAGGCAAGTGTTTTCTTCATACTTAGCCATGAACTTATTCCCTTTGCACAGAGAAAACCCTAAAGAAGAAAACCGTGTCAGAATTGTTGAAACACTTTTCTTCCAAAACCCCCTTTCTACAATGTCTTTTATTCCTCTATTAACATATTTTTTATTCCGCTGTTAACTCAAACTCCTGTTAATCCTTCGTCACCGTCCCGTTCTTCACCATCGTCACCAAAGGCAGCCTCTAGCCCCAGTGAAGAACTTGAGTTTCTTCTTTGCTGATATACTCCTTGCAGGTTTTAAGTATCAAAATGATTGCAAGGTTTCAAACCATCTTGAATCCATGGAAAGTTTTGAATCGTTTGTCGACGCTGCCACCATCCCCAAGGTTCGAGGTGACTGCAACTTTGATGCCTAGATTGACGTCGTTCTAGTCGACCATAGGGCAAGAATCAACCGCCGTGTCCCAGGTTATTCCCTGGTGTACACATACCCTTTTGCAATCAGCTACTCTTTCCCCATGGCTCAGGTAATAGAGGACTTTTGCTGCCACTATCGGATTTTTGTCGGGCAAGTTGCTTCGCAAGTTTGGAGATTGGTGTACTGTATCAACCTTCTGGCTAACTTAACCGAAGTCTCTTTTACCCTCAACCATTTGATCCATATCTACGTTCCACGAGTTATCCGAGGTGGTCTGGTGCATCTAGATCCTCGTGGAGCACGAGGTCTCATCGACCCAAAGGATGATTATGACAAAGGCTGGTTACACCAACTTATATTGATTCGGACGAACAACTACATCGTTCTTTATCCGAGCCTTTTCTCGAAGCATGGAAACCCACTCCGATTTCAGTCAACTGGAGCTTATAATTAGAATTTTTAATAGGGTCGTTGCTTTACTAGACGCTTCTCGCGACCTTACTCGCTCTTGGAGAAGTATCTCCTCCGAGTGCTGGAGAAGGAAGAATCACGGTAAGCTTCTGACCTTTATATTTATACTCGTAGTGTTTATCCGTTATGTGCCTTATGTTAGGACCCTTATTTTTAGGACTTTCAACTAAGAGACTCTCCTCGAAGAAGAATGCTAAAGATGACGGCACCGAAGATTCTGTTCCTTCGAGCAGAAAATCAAAACAAAGGAATGTTCCGACCTTCCCGGTTACCTCCACGGGTACTGGCTCTCGGATCAGATCTCGTTGCCTGCTTTTGGAGGCTAAAAGGAAGTTCTTCAAGGGGACCAAGCTCCTGTAGTCATTCTTGATGATGATGAGCTGATAGTCGAGGTTAATGTTACCATGCAGAGCATTCGGCGATTCGACCGTGCCAAAGTATGGACTTGAAGCCACTTAGCCGAAGTATGAACCTGCTAGAGTAACCGAGGATATGAACCGAAGTTCTTAACCTTCAGATCATCAGGTTGACTTTTCCCCATTTTTGTTTAGGATCATATGTTTTGTACAGTTACTATAACCGAAATAGTAGAGTTTCTACCAATGTATAAAAGTTTTATTTGAACCGAATAGGAACCTTTTTGGGTTATGAATGCCTTTACCCTTTTTCAGTTTAGTCTGAACCAAATTGGATCCTTTTTGTGTATGAATTTTTCCTTCATATTCGAGAAGTAGAATGTCGATCTCGGTAGAATCTTCTTTTGTAAGCTTCATTGGCGGGAAGACAAAATGTCTTTTCACATCACGTCTGTCTGACTTCAACCACGTGTAACCTCCTGATCGGTTGTCTGTTCGGTTCTCTGATCGAGGCGTTTCGTCATAATTACCCCTTGCCTATAAAAGCCAGTTTCCTTCTATTTTCACACCTTGTTTTCTACTCTTTGTTTTCTGCCTTCATATGAAACGTTTGAACCCCGGTCATAATCTTCAAATCTTCGTTGGAATCTTCAAACCTTCATCTGTAATCTCCAAAAATTCATCCAGCTCTTGAGAAATTTTACCCAAAACTTCTAATCTCCATAAGATTATCTTTTCCACTATATTTTCATAGAAAATGGCTTCAAACTCGAGATCCTCTTCACGAATTGCCTCTCCGACTGCCTCCCCTCCGACAACCGAGGTCAATATTCTGGTTGAACCTCAGGCTCGTAATATTTTACCTTCGCAGTATCATTTTGATGCTGAGTTAGTGGACGAAAGGCCTCCGCCTATCTCCGACCGAGGCTTCGACGTCAGGCGCTACCCCTCCTCGATCAAGAAGACGGACATTGCTCGGGTTCGCTCTGATTGTGGCTGGACAACCAAACTCTCCGAGGTCATACTCCCGGGTCCGGATGACGACGTGACCACCTAAAAGGAAGGATATTTGAGTGTTTACACCTATCCCTTCACATTCAACCTTGAGCCCTCCATCAATCAGGTGATCTTCGATATGTGCATGAAATACAACTTATGTCTCGTAAAAATTTGTCTGAATGTCTCGTGGATCGTCATTTGCCTCCGCTTTTTCAGCGAACAACGCCAACGCGGAGTTTACCCTACACCATTTTATCCGATTGTATTCCTGCGGGTCTTTCAAGGCGGGGTTATAAAGCTTTTCAAGCAAGGAAAACACCAGATCCTCTCTAGCATAGATGAAAACAGAGATCGCGATTGGTCGAAACGTTTCGTCCAGGTCAAAACCGCCGAGTTAATTCCTGAAAGTTCCATGCCCTTCTCTGAGCGATAGAATGACAAATGTAAGTACCTTGGCACTCACGATGCCTTTTTTTTTTATTTTACGGAGCAATTTAACTCTCTTTATTTTTATCACGACCCGACTAGGGGGCCATGACGGGTACCCGGAGCTGACTACCGAGCACCATTCATTATGCTAGTCATCATACTCATCCTGGACACATATAATCTCGAAGAAAACACATGCATATATACAAAAGCCCTCACGGCTACAAAAATGATATACAAATGTACAATGTAGTCATCATGGGACATCTACTACCCACACATACGCATCTACGAGCCTCTACTAGAGTACTAAGATGTAAGGACGGGATAGGACCCCGTCATACCCAAATATATGCACAAAATAATATGACCATAAGTAGCACCTCAGGAGTAGTGGAGTGCTCCTGTGAATCGGCTGATAAACTCCTACGAGTTTGCACCCTCTCCCTGTCTACCTATGGGCATGAACACATCGTCCAAAAAGAAAAGGACGTCAGTAGGAAAAATGTACTGAGTATGTAAAGCATGAATAATACTGGCATAAAAAGACATAATGAAACATGAGGCGAAGATATAACCTGCTAGCTTTTAAAGGAAAACACATATTATGCATATCAAATATACCATCATCGTTAACCTGCGTCCGGGTAACTATCACACGCCGCCCACTAGTGGTGTCATGTCCGGCCACATAGGAACGGTGTAATCATAAGCCGCCCACCGTAGCGGTGTCATGTCCGGCCAACTAGGTACGGTGTAATCATAAGCCGCTCGCCATAGCGGTGTCATGTCCGGCCAACTAGGCCCGGTAGAATCATCATCATATACTCATCATGAAACATGCATAAGAAATCAAGCACAAGCTACAACTCTATCGGGGTGACGTAAGGTCGAGGACCCCCGATTCCATTATGGAGTAGTCATGATGATCATGCCTCACCTTGAAGGAACTAGCATTATGAGGTGAGGGTATCAACAATGAATAGCATCAAAGAATCATGTCAAGATAATTAGCATCATAATAGCATCATATCATTATCATAGAACATATCTCATCTCTATCTCGTGGGAAACTGTTAATACTCTTTAGCTTTCATCTTTTGGAATGTAAGAAGATCACGAAAATTATCGGAAAGAAATCACCTTATATATAAGAATCATGCCTTTGGAAAAGAAGGGACTAGCCTCGCATACCTTTGTATCTCTTCAACTCTATCGTCTAATTGCGTGCCTCACAAGCTTGCGATTCTACCTTCAAGGGAATTCGTACTAAGATTAGATAATTGAAGACATACTTAAGCTTAAACTAGAGCGGCTAAGAGCAAACGAAAATTGGGCAATATCCCCATTGTTTCAACCACTTCCTCCAACTATAACAATTCCCAACCATCCACAACAACACCCACAATATCCTAATCAATAATGTTACACCTTTTGTTTTGTTGCAAGGAGATTTTGGCTTATTGGCGGTGTGTACCTTCGGTTCGATAATCCGCACCATAGTTTTGGACGTGAGATATTTTACCTTGTATGTTTACAGGAGTATAAGTATGCATTTTTGACATTACGAGGGAATTAGAAGTGAAACGAATCGGATCGGAGCAAAATGGAGCAGTTCAAAAAAACTGCTGAAACTAGTCAGCGTCGACGACCCAAGGGACGACCGTCGACACGTCGACGAGCCGTCGTCTAGCACCATCGAGAGGGTTCTGCAATCAGACATCTCTGACGGCAGTTCGACGGGGCATGTCGACAGACCATCGACACGTTGACGACCGTCGACCCTGCTCGTTGACCAACAGATCTGGAACATTCCAGCCCTGATTATAAATATAAGATCCACGTTTTATTCCATTATTCGCAAAAACAGATCCTACATCTCTCTAGAACTCTCCAAAACCCTCCCTCTATTTCTACAACAAATCTATACCAAGAAACCGAGATCAAGCAAAGACTAAGAAATTCATATACTAGGAAGCCTCTTAGGGTTTGTGAAGAGTAAGAATTTCTTTGGTACTGAAGTGGGGGATCTCATTCGAAATGAATAGATTGACTCATGGCTTGTTCCTAAGTGATTAAGGTGAGTTTTATGTTTATTTCATGTTATGGAGAATATTGAGATGTTAAAAGACTTAGATTATGGAAGAAAGTGGCATATGAGCTTAAATATGGAAATAATGGTATGTTTCGTAGTAAGTTAATGTGAATCCTGATTCTTAGTATGAGATGAATATAATCTCGTTATAGATGATGCTAATGACATTGAGGAAATGTTATGTGAGGAATAAATATGATGTTGTGTTATAATTATGGTTATGAATACACCTGAAGGGGGATTGTGAGAATTGAATAATGCTTAGCTTAAAGAGGCTATTGATTAGGATATTGTGGGTGTTGTTGTTGATGGTTGGGAATTGTTATAGTTAGAGAAAGTGGTTGAAACAATGGGGATATTGCCTAATTTTCATTAACTTTAGCTTAAGCTTAAGTACGTTTCCGATTATCTAATGTTAGCACGAATTCCTTTGAATGTAGAATTGCGAACTTGGAAGGAAGTGTTTAGTCGGCAAGTTAGAAAGGTGTAAAGGTATGTGAGGCTAGTCCCTTCTTTTTCTAAGGCATGACTCCCATAATATGATTTCCTTTAGCTTTCCATGATGTTCTCATATTCCGGAAACTATGAGTCTATGACTATTAAGAACTACTCATGAGATAAAGATAAGAGATATGTTATGAAAATGATAATGACGATGATGAGGTTAAGTCTAGAGATTCTAAAGCTCACGATATGATATTTCTACAAAGCTAATAACCCTTATACGATTCTTTGATGTCATTCGTTGCTGCTAGACTCACCTTATAATGCTAGTTCCTTCAAGGTGAGATATGATGATCACGACTACTTCATAATAGGATCGGGGGTTCTCGACCTTACGTCACCCCGATAGAGTTATAGTTTGTATTTTGAGTTTTAGTGCATGCTTTATGATAAGTATATGATAATGAGATTATACGGTGCCAAGATGGCCGGACATGACACCGCTAAGGCGGGCTGCATACGGTTACACCGTGCCTAGATGGCCCGACATGACACCGCTAAGGTGGGCTGCATACGATTACACCGTGCTTAGATGGCCGGACATGACACCACAAGTCGGCGGCGTGTGATGGTAACCCGGACGCGGGTTAACGATGAGGGTATATTTGCCATGCATAACATGTGTTTTCCATTAAAAGTTAAGCAGGTTATATCTTCACCTCATGCTTCATCATTTCTTTATTATGTTAGTATTATTCATGCCTTACATACTCAATACATTTTTGGTACTGACGTCCTTTTCTTTTGAATTTGTGTTACCCCACGGGTAGACGGGAGACGGAAGCGATTTTGCAGGAGCTTATCTCATCAGCGGATTTACAGGAGTACTCCACTACTCCGGAGGTGCTACTTATGGTCATATTATTTTGTGCATATATTTGGGTATGATGGGGTCCTGTCCCGTCCTTATGTCACAGTACTCTAGTAGAGGCTCGTAGATACAGATGCGTGGGTAGTTGATGTCTTGTGGATGTATCGGTGTATATTGTGCATATCATTTTTGTAGCCATGAGGGCTTATGTATATATATACATATGTATATGTTGTCTTTGAGATTGTGTATGTTCAAGTTGGGTATAATGACTAGCATGATGAGTGGTGCTCGGTAGCCAGCTCCGGGTACCTGTCGTGGCCCCCTAGTCAGGTCGTGACAAAAGTGGTATCAGAGCATTTTCGTCCTAGGAAGTGTCTGCGAGCCGTGTCCAGTAGAGTCTTGTTTATGGGTGTGAAGCGCGCCACACTTATAAACGAGAGGCTGCGGGGCATTTAGGAAAAAAATGACCATTCTTCTTCTTATTAGATCATGCCGTAGAGCCATGTTATAAGATTTTCCCCTCTCTAATTGTGCATTATGATTTCAGCGATGCCGGTAAAGAGAAAAGCCACAGCCGCCCAGAGGGGCAAGGCTACGACAGAAAGGGAGCCACCAACAAATATAGAAGAAGGTGAATCTCATAATGAGGCTCCATCCAATACCTCTCATACTCTGCCTATTCTAGAAGAACAAGAGGGGGCTTCAGCTCCGGCTCCTATGCCTCCAGTTCCTCTACCGGGTGCTTCGGTTCAACAAATGACCGAAGCTAATCAGCTATTGACACAGCTAGTTGCCGCTCAGGCTCAGCGACAGGGTACGGGTCCAGGTGATAGGGCGACTAGTGCAAGGGCTCGTGATTTCATGAGTTTAAATCCCCCAGAATTTTTTGGGTCAAAGCCGGATGAAGACCCGCAAGGTTTTATTGATGAGATGTTGAGGACGTTGAGAATCATCCATGCCTCCGATACTGAATCTGTGGAGTTGGCATCTTATCTACTCCGGGATGTGGCGGTTCTTTGGTATAGTAACTGGATATCTTCAAGGAAGGAAAATACACCTCTCCCCGATTGGCAGGAATTTGTGGATGCCTTTCTTCGTCATTATTTTCCACCCGAAGTTCTAAGGGCTCGTGCTGACAGTTTTCTAAATTTAAAGCAAGGAAATATGAGTGACTGGGAGTGTAGTATCCGTTTTAATTCACTGGCCCGGTACGCTCCCACTATGGTAGCCGATATGGGAGATAGAGTACACAGATTTGTGAGTGGCTTAGGGCCACATTTGTTCAAGGATTGCTTGACAACTTCATTGCAAGAGGGGATGGATATTGTTATATCCCGTATTTTGTACCTTGGGACAATCCGAGCTAACCATGATAAGTTAAGGACAGGACTATTCTTGGATATGAGGTTGAGACTTTTGACCTTCGATTTTGTGTTAAGGCATAAGTTGCTTATGAATTTATTGGCATGGAATATTAAGGAAAATTTGGGGTTAAAAGTTAATTTAGGAAAGTTGGCATTTCATGAAATAATGGCCAAGTTGGCCGTGTGGTGTGCGTGGGCACCACCAATGGTAAGCAGCTAATTTTAATTCATCCAAGCCATGTGTGGGCCATGGGACACATGGATGACTTATATATGAGTATATTGGATGACTTATTAATCACATTCTTCATACTTTCAAACCTTAAAAAATTCAAGAAACTTGGAGAAAAATAAAGAAAGGCCATTCGGCCATGGGCAAAATTTGAGCCCCTCAATCTTGATTCAAAAAAAATATTTTCTTCCGCGGTTCCAACCAATTGGAAGGTCCTTATTAACGTGCTTAAAAATTGACAATCATGTTGTTGCTTCATAATTTAAACTCACGTTGACAATATCATATTTTGTATTTTTGTACGTCGGATTATTCGCAAGCTGAGGTGGGGCCCACACATTGAGATTTTTTTTGGGACATGCGAAAATTTATATGAATCACATATGTGAAGTTAAACATAACTCAAGAAGGACCCTTGAGCCAAATCAAAGTGGAAGTCCCCAAGCAAATATTTTTAAGTAACGTTTTCGGGTGATCCGACTTCGAGGGCGAAAACGGTATTATAAGTTTGGAATTTGGAAAAATACCAAAGATAGAAGTTATAGATAATTGAATTAGATTTCCAACCATAGGTCGTGGGCCCACAGGTGACGTCGGGATAAGGAGAAATGGACGTTTTAAGGCGGAAGGGTCAGTGGGCTAGGCCCAAACCGGGCCCAATCGGGTTAGGCCCATGACCCATGCCTATTTAAGTGAAATTTCAGCCCTTTCCTCTCATTTTTCAGACCAAGAACACCAGAAAATTCTGGAAAGAGAGAGAGAATAGCCTTGGAGAGAAGAAAAACCAATTTTGACCGAAATGCGAGCCCGAATTCCGAAGCCCATGAAAGAGAAAAGTGTTGTACGCTGCGTTGTCTTCAATTTGAGCTAAAAATCAACCAGAGAAGAGTGATAACGTGGGGGCTGCATGCTTAAGGTATGAATACGGTTCCTTTTCATTGTTAACGAGTTTATTTAGAATTTTAACGGATTAGCACGGAGGGAATAGTCTAATAAATTCGTTTGTTGGTGTTGTGAATTATGGAAGGAGATTTGAAGAGAATTTTAGATGAAAATAAATGTATTTACCTTGTAAAATGTGAAGGCGGTTGTTATTGATGTTGTTCATATGAATTTCGACTCCCTTACGAAAATAAAATTATTAAATAGTTATATCGCAAATTTGGTTGGTTGAGAAATTTAGAAAACAGTGTGCGGGCTGTTTTATGGCATACGTCGGTATTGGAAATGATGTTAATACTATTGGTATTGTTGTTGGTGTTGTTGGTTCTTGAATTGAGAATTCGGGCTAGGCATATAAATGTGGGAAATCTTGCCCAAATTTACGTAGACAATGCTAACTTAGGATTGAATTCCTAAGTGCCTATGGCTAATGTTTGGTATTTATTGTCGTATTTTAGATCTTGGGGAGCCCGATACTTGAGTTTGGATTAGCTTAGGACGCGGACGAGGTATGTAAAGCCCAACCTTTCTTTCTTTTGGCATGTCTTAGTTGTAAGTAGGCTACGCTACGAGCCTCGGGGTAACTCTATTCTTGCGATCCGAGCATGTCTACGATTCTTATTCACTTCTTAATGTTGGCATTTGTAATGTACTAGAATAATGGTCCTTATGTCTTTGGTATGATTGGATTTCAAAGTTTGCATAAAAAGTTTTGTTCCTAAAAGGTTCTATATCGAAAAAGGGTCGTAACTTTCGTAGACAGAACCGGATCGCCTCGATATGCTCGTAGAAGGCTCTGTAGCGTATAATGACTATACCTTCCATAGGCGGGCTCGGATTGGGTTGACGCTCGTCCGTGGGTCCCGCGACTTTCCTTTGTATAGTTCGAACGACTTTTGAAAGAACTTAGCATGACCATCGTCTTAACCCTCGAGCGTCAATTACTTACTTACCTATCGAGTCTGTAGTGACGATTATGTTCTTGATTTCCATAAGCTACTTCATATGGTTTTGAAACGTATCCATGATTTCTAAAGTTATATTTGATATGTTCCCGAGTGACATTCGGGGGAAACTTGATTTGACTATTCTCTTGGTTTTAAATGATAGTTCGTTTCGACTATTTTACGGAGTTTTCGAAAATGTTTTAAACTGCATATAGTTCCTCACGACTCTGCTCGTGCATATGGTTGTTGCACCTTTCGCCGAGTCCCGGGCCGGTTATGTTATCGTGCGCACTATGTTATATTTCGGAGTATGATGTGTTCCAGTTCGCCGAACCCCTCGCTAGGCGGGTACCGTGTATATTACGGTGTTATGATGTGTTATGGTGTTATGATGTGTTATGTGATATGTCGGGTTACGGAGATTTGAAACCTTCCGGAGTATGATGTGTTATGGCGCCAATGACGGGAGGGCGACCATATTCTAAGAGCCCATGCATGATTTGTGTTTTGATAAGTAAGTATTTTGGTATTCTGGATTTTGCATTTACTTTTACGTACTTCTTGTTCCGATTATGATCTGTTTACTATATTTCATGCTTTGCATACTCGGTACATATTTAAATGCGACCCCCTTTCTTCGGGGATGCGTTTCATGCCCGTGGTACATATACTCATTGTGGTGATCCTTGAGCTTAGATTTCCATTCGGCTATTTTGGAGCGCTCCCTTGTTCGGAGAACTGTGTATTGGTACAGACTCTTCCGATGCATATGTATATGACTATTTATGGGTACAGCGGGGCCCTGTCCCGTCATATGGTTTTGTTGTTACTCTGTTACACCTTGGAAAATTTCCATTAGTGTACAAGTGAGTAGACTCACGAAGGGCGTGATGAACACGAGGGTTAGATAAGCAAGGAAGAGTAATTGGTAGTCCTAATTAAGATTTCCAAAGATATTAGACTTGAGGAAAGAAAGTTGTTAAGAGAAGCGAGTCACAAGTTAGTGTAACGGATGAGAATTTTGAGCATTGAGTTAATGATGTCCAAATGATGCCCCAAGAAAAGTTATAACATCCCTTAGAATGGTATTGAAGTGTTGAACAAGTGTTAAGAAGGTTCCATAAGGATCGGAGATCAAACGAGTCGACGAAACAACTTTCGAAAATCTGGGTGGACATACGGCCAGACATACTGGCCGTATAAAATATACTGGACGTATGTCCAGCCGTAGATCCAGCCCAGAACACCATGACTCACTGGACCAAATATACGGTCCAACATACGGCCAGTATATTTTATACGGACCGTATGTTGGTCCGTATATTTCCATCGGGGCTGAAGTATGTTTTATATAAGGAACATTTCCTTTTTCATTCCATTCATTCCATTTCATTCCTCCACATCACAAGAAACCTCTAGAGTGTTCCAAACACTTCATCCATGAGAAAATCATAGAAATCAAAGATCAACAACAAGAAATAAAGAGAATCAAGTGAAGGAAACCCATTAAAAGTCATCAAAGTCAAGAAATCCAAAGAGAGATAAAATAGGGTTTTGGTGCTAAGGGTGAATCACCACTCCAAGCTTGTTCCTCCAGTATTTAAGGTAAGATTCATGAACTTTACATGCTATTTGAAGTATTATTGAGTTAAGATTCATGGATTGTAGAAGAGTACAACAAATGGGTCATTAAATGGATGATTAATGTCATTAGTGATTAGTAGTGGATTGAATCATGGAAATGAATATGTTGATGATATAAATATGTTATAAATGACCTATAGAACATGAAATAAGTATTGGATATGAAAGAATACGACGATGGATTTTTAGTCATAATTATGGGAACTTGAAGTGAATTATGAAATACGAATCGTATGAATGAATGACAATTGTTGTTAGTGATATCATGATGATTATTACGAATGTTGGGAGTTGATATGGAATATGGCGGAAAGTAGTATAAACAAAGGAAATGCTGCCCGAATTCCTATAGCCTTAGTAAGTACGTTTTCATGAGGTTATATAGCTAATGTTGATATGAATTCCATTGAAGGTGAACGAGAGCATTAAAGGAGAACGAGCAAGCGATAGAATAAGCTAAACGACAAAGGTATGTGAGGCTAATCCCTTTCCTTCTAAGGCATGAGTCCTATGGCATGAATTTCCTCTTTTACCATGAATGTTTTATCTCCAAGAAAGTTAAGAGTCCTCTCTCATGAATAGCTATACGAGATAAGAAATATAAGATGAATACGATAACGATGATAGTAAGCTAAAGTCTAGAAATGCTATAGCCTATGATAGTATGCCTCTAAGAAGCTAATGATGACATTTATGTAATTTAATGATATTGATCATTGTGTACACTCACCTTATGCTTGTTCCTTCAAGGTGAGGCAGAATACGTAAGAATGCTCATAATGACATCGGGGGTCCACGACCTTATGTCACCCCGATAAAGTATGAATAGCTAAGAGTCCCTATGCATGTATTGTAATACGTATATGATGTCAAGCATACCACGATGAGTTATGATAAGCATATTATGATGAGCAGATTATGATAAGCATGATGTAATGAGTATATGGTGATATTGACTATTACACCGCACCTATATGGTCTGGCAGTTATTACAGTTATGCATATATATATATATATATATGATGATAAGCATATGATGACGCTAGAGTAAAACAAAGCTACTACATGACTATGAAACGAGAAATAGTAATGAACCTATAATGCATGTACGATATGAGATATATGATATCTTGTGAGCCCTATGAATACGATATCTTGTCGAGCCCTCGTGGCCGAATACGATATCTTGTCGAGCCCTCGTGGCCGAATACAATATCTTGTCGAACCCTCGTGGCCGAATACGATATCTTGTCGAGCCCTCGTGGCCGAATACGATATCTTTGTCGAGCCCTCGTGGCCGAATACGATATCTTTGTCGAGCCCTCGTGGCCGAATACGATATCTTGTCGAGCCCTCGTGGCCGAATACGATATCTTTGTCGAGCCCTCGTGGTCGAATACGATATGTTGTCGAGCCTCTGAGGCCGAATACGGATGATGATCAAATGTGTGTAAATAAATGCGACATGATGACAGGTATATCCATGTGTTATGATGAATGCAGAATGGTGACTAGTTATGTTAAGTTCATGATACCCCTATGTGATGTATACGTACATATGTATGTATCGAGTCCAAGAGGGCCGAGTACGAATGATACGACGTATATGAATACGATTATGATACATGTATGATATTTTCATTAGTATGACTATGTTATATGTATGATTATGCCATGTGCATCACGTCCACGTAAGTACGAATGAGATAAGTATATGATATCTTTACGAGTACGCTTATGCTATGTATATGATAGTGATTAGAAAACGGATATGTTAATACCATGTAAGTGCCGAGTAAGGGCCATGTATATGCAAAGCACGTGATACGAGCATGAGTATGACCAGTGAATAGATATGAAAGGTAAGTAAGTAAAAGGTATGAACTTATGTATGTGTACGAGCACGAAATAGAATATGGAACGTCCTACGGAAAGCGGTAAGTACTATGAAGAGAATGTCAATGTCTTCCATCTTATGTCATCTCATGTATTACGGTTATGTTTCTCCATCTTTCTTGCTCATGCTTCACATACTCGGTACAATATTCGTGCGACGTCCGTTTCTTTGGATTTGTGTTCATGCACGGGTAGGCAAGGAGACGGTGCGGATCTACGATAGCTAGCGCGAGAGTTACGGAAGCCCTCCTTATTCGGAGGTGCTATTTGAGACATTATTTTGTGTACATGTATTTCGGGCACGGCGGGGTCTGTCCCGTCCATATGTTCGTGTTCTAGTAGAGGCTCGTAGATACGCAGTGTGGGTAGTCTGGTCCCATGGCTTTTGTGTATGTACATGTATATTATTATCTTGATAGCCGAAGGGCCTATGTTTATAAAAGTAAATGTATTTCAGAAAATGACAGTTTTTATATGATATGAGCATATAGTATGAATGATAGCAGATAAGCAGTAAGGTGAGCGGTGTTCGGTGGTTAGCCCCGGATACCCGTCGCGGCCCGTAGTTCGGGTCGTGACAATAGTGGTATCAGAGCAGTTCAGTCCTAGAAAGTGTCTACGAGCCGTGTCTTGTAGAATCTTGTTTATGGTGTGTTGCGCGCCACGCTAATAAACAGGAGGTTACAGGGCATTTAGGAAAATGACCATCTTTCTTCATACGAGATCGTGCGATAGAGCCAAGTATAAGATGAAATTCCTCCCTAATGAGTATGTTGTGATTTCAGAAATGCCGCCAAAAGGGAAAGTTAAAGCCGCCCAGAGGGGCGAGAGTATGATGAAGAGGCGAGCAGAAATAGAGCCTCCTATGAATATAGATGAGGGCGAATCACATGATGAGGTTCCATCTAATGCCTCCACTACTCCGCCCGTTACGGAAGAGCGAGAAGGGGCCTCGGCTCCGGCTCTGTACCCTACGGTTCCTCCACCATCTACTTCGGGCCAACAAGTGGCCGAGGCCATTAACTTATTGACACGGATAGTTGCCAGTAAGGCACGGCGGCAAGATTCGGGCTTAAGAGAGGGGCCGCTAGTACTAGAGAAAGAACTCGTGATTCATGAGTTTGAATCCCGGAGTTTTTCGGGTCGAAGCGGATGAAGACCCTCAAAGTTTTATTGATGAAATGTTGAGAACGTTGAGGATCATCCATGCCTAACGAAACCGAATCGGTGGAGTTAGCATCTTATAGACTCGGGATGTGGCGGTTCTATGGTATAACAATTGGAGAGCGTCGAGAGAAGAAAATGCGCCCCCTCCGGTGTGGCTAGAATTCGTTGATGCCTTCATTCGTCATTATTTGCCACCGAGGTCCGCCCGAACTAGAGCGGATAGATTCTTGAATTTGAAGCAAGGAAATATGAGCGCCGAGAATATAGCCTTCAATTTAATTCGTTGGCTAGATATGCTCCGATGATTGTGGCGACATGGTGTCACGGAGTGTATCACCGGGTTCGTGAGCGGCTTACGGCCCATTTATATCAAAGGATGTTTAACGGCTTCATTGCAAGACGGGATGGATATTTCCCGCATTCAAGCCCATTACATAATTTGGAAGAAACAAACACAGGGATGAACGTGGAGTGACCGGGGGCAAGGTATAACAAAACGACGGCTATCATGGGTGCCGATAAGCTACTGCAGAGGAAGATCGAGGAAGTCATATTCGGATACTCGGGCCGGGGTCCTAACATGTTATATCCGATATTTTGAGTACACACACAACTCGAGTGAATTATGAGAAGTTAGGGACAAGGCTATCCCGAGGGGCTTGCGATTGTTTTAAAGGCTTAAATTGTGTATGATTTTAACGTCTTGAAAATGTTAAGAAAACACTTGGAGGAATTTTCCATATTTAGTAAGTGAGCTATTTTGGGAAAGTTTGAAAATTCAAAAAAAAATATAATTTGGGGCAAGGGTGGCCGGCCACTTATTAGTGGGCCATGGCCACATGGAATTGTTGTGTGTGGCTACTTAAAGGATGACTTAGTCATCTTAAGGATCACTTTACACTTAGAGAATTTTCAAGAAACTTAGAGAAAACACAAGAAGAAAGAAGAAGGGGAGACACATCATAGGACCAAGATTTGGCCATCAAAAAAAATAAATTCCTCGAAGCAAAGTTGCTAATTCAAGGGTGCTCAATAACGTGGAAGTGTTGTTTGGAGCGTTGGATTGCTCGTTTTCATCATTGGCCAACTTTGAACAAGTTAAGAGGTTGAAGAAGAAAAGTGAGTTTAATCTTGTTTTCTTGTGTTATAGATGGTTTATATGTGTTGTTGTATGCTAAAATGGAAGAAATTCATGATAGAAATGAAATTGAAGTTGAGGCCGTGTAGGAGTGTGGAAGTCGTGCATGTGTAGGTGGGATTGGAAGTAGTGAATTATAAGTTTAGTTAGCATGTTTTGATTGTTGTGGAGTGAAGAAAAGATTGAAAATCATTTTTGTGTGTGTGTGTTGGGGGTTGGCCGAATGGCCCCTTTGTGTATTTGTGAATGAATTAATCGTCGTTAGTGTTTTCGTTATAGTCGTTATGGATTTTATAAGGGAAAATGCAAGTTTGATGACTTAGAATAATGTTATGTTAGTTATGGGATGACGTGGGAATTTATGTGGATTTTATGTAATTTCTACATTTATGAATATTGTGTTGTTAGTGTGTGGATTAATGATGTAAATCATGAACTTGGAAGAGAAGAGTGTATTTGATGTTGTTCTCGGGTTTGGGGACCATTTCGGGTCCAATGGAACAATATTTGGATAGTTGGAAAAATTGTATGAATTGCTTAAAGTGTTATTGCATATGGTTTGAATGGGTTCGGACTAGTAGTTGAACGTATGAGCATTAATATATCGATTTGGTTGCATGAAGTTAGTGACTATATTGGAATGTCTCTAAGTATATAGCAATATGTGTTTAGTGTTGGAATATGTTGGGATTGAATATTAATGTTGGAACGTATTGCGAATCGACTATTAATGTTGTAGTTTGTTTTCTTGTTGGGTTGTTGTTGAAATTGGTCGAGTTGGAGTCTCGGGGGTTGGTGTAATTATAGGGGAGATAATCAAATCTTTGTCCAAAATTGGTTACATCGAATTCTCAAAACCTTATGATTAATATTTGGTAAATATGACCAAATGTAGATTTTGGACGAAACGGGACTTGAATTCTAATAAACGAATAAGGTATGTAAAGCTCTCCCATTCACTTTCATACATGTCTTAGATCTACTAGGCATCAAAATTTGAGAATATTTCTAGTCCATAACACTACGTCTTCAAATCAGCCCATTTTCATTACAAGGATTGAACCTTCCAAGTTAAACATGTGAATATTTCTTTTAAACCTCTAAACTTGTGCAAATTACATCAACAATTCACTTAAATTGTCATTAGCATAAAGGTAAGATTTACATAGGGATCATATTAACCTCATTCAGCCCAGGTGGGCCATTATAACTTATTTGGATTTCAAACCTTCTATTTTACATCACTTGAATTCACAACGAAAATAAAAACTACACCAAATCAGCCCACTTTCGGCTACTACAACAACATACATATATTTATTTATTTATTCCCATGATTTCTTTCATTTCCAATTACTCTATATAATTCATAACAACAATATTTCGACATACAAAGTAACTATTTGTACATCATTCCTACATCAAACACACATGCACATATGGTAGGCACACACACGCAAGCTAATAGCAAGCTATGCTTCACTTCCATGTTTTCATGATTTTAATCCATTTCCACACTTCACAACACGTACAAACCATTCATAACATAAGAAAAATAAGATTGAATCTCACCTCCTTCTCATTCATTACTTCCACCCTCACTTCTCACATAGCCTCAACATATATATATATATATATACATATATGATGATCGATGATGTTGACAAGGATTCGTAGGAAACCATGAAGAAGATATTTTTCCATGACCAACATAAGAGATATGATTACATGCTTACATGATTACTATACATGATCCCTCTCTCTCTTTTCTCTTCCATGTTTCTTGAAAATTCTAGGGAAAAATATGACTTGTGTCATCTTGGCTTATGACTTATATATATATATGGCACATGATGCACATGCTCCATGTTTTTTTTTTTCTTTAAGTTCCTTTTTCTCAAATTCTCTAGAATTTTTCCTAAAGATGAAAAATGATGAAATATGAAGACTAAGTCATCTCTTGTTCCCTATGAAATAAATCCATGTGGCCATGGTTGAGGATCACATGGCCGGCCACCTTGGCCATTTTTTTGTCATGAAAATTATATTTTCAAAATCCACTTTTGCTACACATGTATGAAATTTTTAAATCTTTCCATAGTGCATTTTTAGTCCCAAATTTTTCCTTAATGCTTCCTTCCAACAAAATCATAAACCATTTGTCGTAAAACAAAGTCGAAAGGTAACCTTGTCCACAACTCTTCGCACCAACTTAAAAATATTCCGACGCACAAAATGCGGGATATAACACTAGGTATGCTCCGATGATGGTGGCCGACATGGGTGACAGAGTGTACAGGTTTGTGAGCGGCTTAGGGCCACATTTATATCAAGAATGTTTAACGGCTTCATTGCAAGACGGGATGGATATCAAATTTGAAATATAGCCCATGCCCAAAATTGGATACGAAAAGGGGTGTTTGATATAATTTGACAAGGGGTAAATAAGATGCGTTTGGGTGCCGATCGGGCTATAGAGGAAGATTGAGGAAGTCATATTCTAGGTTGGGTCAGGGGTTCTCCATTACTCAGTTTCAGAGAGTCGGGCTCTCGGTATAGAAGTGATTCGGGCCAGACAAGATCATCCATATCACAATGTACCCAGTGCGGTAAACAACATTGGGGACCATGTCGAGTGGGGTCGGATGTTTGCTATAGTTGTGGCCAGTCAGGTCATATTATGAGAGAGTGCCCCTTTCGAGGCGGCAGGCGTGCGGTCCAGCCCACGGGATCCGCAGCCGGATCTTCGTCATCTATGCGCCCCGCGGGACGAGACTCCCAGACACTAGTAGTGCGGGGTAGAGGCAGGAAGGGAGCATCTAATTCGAGTGGTCCTCGGCATCGTATGTATGCATTGGTTGAGCGACAAGATCCAGAGTCACCCCCCCGATGCCGTCACAGGTATATCTACATTTCTGATATGTGTTAAAGGAAGAATAATAAATGTAGCAATAAGCAAGTAGAAATTGAGAAGTTATATTATGTAGCGAGGGTAATGGGGAAAGAATGATGTGTGGTATTATGGTTCTCAAGTTTAAGGAAGTAAGATATGAAGAGTAAAACTTCCGATATAGTGATGACGATGAGTTACGACTATAAGATGCTACTTATGTATAGAGTTAAAGAGAAGAGGTAAGAACACGAGTATGTTAAGCCTCCACATATAGATTATCGTAGCTATGGATCATCAGAAACAGCATGAATAAGACGCAGTATAGTAAGAGGTATACGAATTAAAGATTTGAAGGCAAGACTGTGAATTTAAAAATGGTATAGGCAAGACCCCAAAGGGCGGAAGCGAGGAAAAGAAACGCAAGTGTAGAAAGTTAACGATAGACCCTAATACGTGTCAAATAGATGTGATAAGCGATGATAGTAATGATGTTAAGAGATGCTTATGATCTTATATGTATATGTGCCTATATATGACTATTATGGAAACCTCGAGCTTGTATGACCAGGTAGAGTACGATATATGTGTATGAATATGTATACATGAAGATGAGCACACACCATTATAGTTAAGTACGGATGACCCGAGGCCTTGGCCGGGCCAAGTATGTGAAGTACCGATTCTCCATAGTCGGGTATGTTATATAAAGGTTATATGAACGATATGTAAATGCTATGTATATGAAATCAATACGAGTACGAATATGTTAAGCATGTGTGATATATACGATATGTGAACGATACGAACATGAGTACAAATATGTTATGAATATAGAAATGCGATGAACATGAGCAAGTAAATTAATGCGAGTATGAGTAGGAAATACTGTTATGAGCACGAATGTGTACCTGGATATAGGTATATGAATGTGTATAGGTGTGATGAGATATGGCAAGAAAGGAGGAATTAAATCCTCGATGTATTAGACCCCATGAGATTATCTGCACTTATTTCAGCCCCGGAGGAGATATACGATGAGGTATCGAGATTTTAAGGTATGTATGTTTTTCTTGTATGCATATGGGTCGTGTGTGGCCAATCTATATGGTTGATTGTATTGTGGCCCTGTGAGGCAATGATATTGTGGGCTGTTGTGATAGGATGGTAGTGCCATATTACAGGGGAAACTCTGGCGAAATTTTTCTAGAATCCCCGACGACTTAACATTCGGGGATGAATGTTCCAAAGGGGGGGAGAATGTTACACCTTGGAAAATTTCCCTTAGCGTACAAGTGGGTAGAATCACGAAGGGAGTGATGAACACGAGGGTTAGATAAGCAAGGAAGAGCAATTGGTAGTCCTAATTAAGATTTCCAAAGATATTAGACTTGAGGAAAGAAACTTGTTAAGAGAAGCGAGTCACAAGTTAGTGTAACGGATGAGAATTTTGAGCATTGAGTTAATGATGTCCTAATGATGCCCCAAGAAAAGATATAACGTCCCTTAGAATGATATTGAAGTGTTGAACAAGTGTTAAGAAGGTTCCATAAGGATCGGAGATCAAACGAGTCGACGAAACAAAACTTTCGAAAAATGGTGGACATACGGCCGGACATACCGGCCGTATAAAATATACCGGACGTATGTCCAGCCGTAGATCCACCCCGAACACCATGACTCAACGGACCAAATATACGGTCCAACATACGGCGGTATATTTTATACGGACCGTATGTTGAACGTATATTCCCATCGGGGTGAGTTATGTTTTATATAAGGGACCATTCTCTTTTCATTTTCATTTCCATTTCATTCCTCCACAACACAAGAAGCCTCTAGAGTGTTCCAAACACTTCATCCATGAGAAATCACTAGAAATCTAAGATCAACAACAAGAAATCAAGAGAATCAAGTGAAGGAAACCCATTAAAAGTCATCCAAGTCAAGAAATCCCAAGAGAGATAAAATAGGGTTTTGGTGCTAAGGGTGAATCACCACTCCAAGCTTGTTCCTCCATCATTTAAGGTAAGATTCATGACCTTTACATGCTATTTGAAGTATTTATAAGTTGAGATTCATGGATTGTAGAAGAGTACCACAAATGGGTCATCAATGGATGAAAAATGTCATTATTGAATAGTAGTGGCTTGGATCATGGAAATGAATATGTTGATGATATAAATATGTTATAAATGACTTATAGAACATGAAATAAATATTGGATACGAAAGAATACGACGATGGATTTTTAGTCATGATTATGGGAAATTGAGGTGAATTATGAAATGCGAATCATATGAATGAATGACAATTGTTATTAGTGATATCATGATGATTATTACGAATGTTGGGAGTTGATATGGAATATGGCGGAAAGTAGTATAAACAAAGGAAATGCTGCCCGAATTCCCATAGCCTTAGTAAGTACGTTTTCATGGGGTTATATAGCTAATGTTGATACGAATTTCATTGAAGGTGAACGAGTGCATTTAAGGAGCACAAGCGAGCAATAGAATAGTAAAGCGGCAAAGGTATGTGAGGCTAATCCCTTTCCTTCTAAGGCATGAGTCCTATGGCATGAATCTCCTCTTTTACCATGAATGTTTTATCTCCAAGAAAGTTAAGAGTCCTCTCTCATGAATAGCTATACGAGATAAGAAATATAAGATGAATACGATAATGATGATAGTAAGCTAAAGTCTAGAAATGCTATAGCCTATGATATGATGCCTCTAAGAAGCTAATGATGACATTTATGTAATTTAATGATATTGATCATTGTGCACACTCACCTTATGCTTGTTCCTTCAAGGTGAGGCGAATACGTAAGAATGCTCATAATGACATCGGGGGTCCACGACCTTATGTCACCCCGATAAAGTATGAATAGCTAAGAGTCCCTATGCATGTATTGTAATACGTATATGATGTCAAGCTTACCACGATGAGTTATGATAAGCATGATGTAATGAGTATATGGTGATATTGGCTATTACACCGCACCTATATGGTCTGGCAGTTATTACAGTTATGCATATATATATATATATATATATATATGATATGATGATAAGCATATGATGACGCTAGAGTAAAACAAAGCTACTACATGACTATGAAACGAGAAATAGTAATGAACCTATAATGCATGTACGATATGAGATATATGCGATATCTTTGTCGAGCCCTCGTGGCCGAATACGATATCTTTGTCGAGCCTCGTGGCCGAATACGATATCTTTGTCGAGCCCTCGAGCCCTCGTGGCCGAATACGATATCTTTGTCGAGCCCTCATGGCCGAATACGATATCTTGTCGAGCCCTCGTGGCCGAATACGATATGCTGTCGAGCCTCTGAGGCCGAATACGGATAATGATCAAATGTGTATAAATAAATGCGACATGATGACAGGTATATGCATATGTTATGACGAATGTAGAATGGTGACTAGTTATGTTAAGTGCATGATACCCCTATGTGATGTATACGTACACATGTATGTATCGAGTCCAAGAGGGCCGAGTACGAATGATACCGACCTATACGAATACGATTATGTTACATGTATGATATTTTCATTAGTATGACTATGTTATATGTATGATTATTCCATGTGCATCACACCCACGTAAGTACGAATGAGATAAGTATATGATATCTTTACGAGTACGCTTATGCTATGTATATGATAGTGATTAGAAAACGGATATGTTAATACCATGTAAGTGCGAGTAAGGGCCATGTATATGCAAAGCACGTGATACGAGCATGAGTATGACCAGTGAATAGATATGAAAGGTAAGTAAGTAAAAGGTATGAACTTATGTATGTGTACGAGCACGAAATAGAATATGGAACGTCCCTACGGAAAGCAGGTAAGTACTATGAAGAGAATGTCAATGTCTTCCATCTTATGTCATCTCATGTATTACAGTTATGTTTCTCCATCTTTACTGCTCATGCTTCACATACTCAGTACAATATTCGTACTGACGTCCGTTTCTTTGGACGCCGTGTTCATGCCCACGGGTAGACAAGGAGACGGTGCGGATCTACGGTAGCTAGCAGCGAGTTACGGAAGCCCTCCCTTATTCGGAGGTGCTATTTGAGACATTATTTTGTGTACATGTATTTCGGGCACGGCGGGGTCCTGTCCCGTCCATATGTTCAGTGTTCTAGTAGAGGCTCGTAGATACGCAGTGTGGGTAGTCTGGTCCCATGGCTTTTGTGTATGTGCATGTATATTATTATTTTGATAGCCGAAGGGCCTATGTTTATAAAAGTAAATGTATTTCAGAAAATGACAGTTTTTATATGATATGAGCATATAGTATGAATGATAGCAGATAAGCGAGAAAGTGAGCGGTGTTCGGTGGTTAGCCCCGGATACCCGTCGCGGCCCGTAGTTCGGGTCGTGACACTATTTGGATAAAATTTGGGAGTAGGTGTGTGAGAGAAATAGGGTATGATAGCACGGACAGGAAATGAACGTACAGAATTAGTAGAACAAATACAGGTAAATAAGATTAAAGGGAAGTGACCGCGAAGAGAAAGGGGAAGTGAGGAAGAATGAACAGGTTCGGTAACAATGTTAGGGGATTCCCAGTTCTTGAGAAGCAATCGAGGAACTAAAGGCACGACCAAGCAGACATAATCACCTTGGGAAGGGAGGAACCCCTCCTAAAAGATGATTTGGAAATAAAACAGATCTGCAACTTAAAAAGGATATTCTATGAACTTTAGGGTCAATGTTATAATATGAGGAAAGAAGGAGAGCATTTAGGAGCAAAGTAACTGGAAATCTTTAACCTCGGGGATACACAGGATGCTTTAACGATTTAGCTGTAAAAAATAGATCAATCGTCAAGATAAGAACGAGGATGATGGGACGACACAAATGATTAGAAAATTAATGGCATGGGACAAGAGTTCCGGTAAAGGCCGAGAGATTCGGTCATAGAGAGAGTAGAATGTAA
>NW_026727262.1:0-34171 GCF_029784015.1 Lycium ferocissimum | reverse complement strand
AAATCAATGGAATTCAAAGGTTCAAAGACCAACAATGGAATCCACCATTAAATCTACTAACTAAGCAAAACCCTAGCTAAACAAACTATGATAATCCTATCATCACTCAAACATTCATCATCCAAAATCTAAAATCTAAGTAATGAAAGACAAGCTACATGTCACACCCCGATCTCACTAGGGTGTGATGGGCACCCGACCCCGTAACCGGAGCCGAGCGAACCCACTGACTCTTTCTACGTACTAATTTTTTTTTTTAAACCTCTACGTCAAGTATACATAACAAGACTGCTGAAATATCCCTTTGTTGCTTTAGAATCAAATAAAATATATGACTATACAAAACTTGTATCAGGGTACAAACTGACTCCCGAAACCCACGACTCTGTCTGCAAAGTCTCTAATCAATCGAAATCCCGGCACGTGTGCTATGACTCGGCTACACTCCCGAGCCAAATGGGGCTTGCCAACTTCGGAACATCTTCTATCCCGGCTTCTATCCGTCTGTGTACTGCGTGGGCATGAACGCAGCCCCCGAAGAAGAGGGTCGCACGAGCAATGTACCGAGTAGGTAAGACATGAACAAGAACAACATATTAAGAGGCAGAGTATATCATGTAAAGAGAGTATTCGTACATACGAGATATATCATGGGAAGCGTGTCCGTACATATGGAACATATCACGTGTAAAACGAGAATCCGTGCGGAGCAATAATCGTATGGAAACATAGACAGGTATCATAGGATAAAGGAGTAACTCCGTACGTGAGTGCCACTCGGGGCGGAGGCCATGCGTATGCCTAGCTCTTTCTTTTTCTTTTTTTTTTTCGAACACGGTGTTTCTTGTTTTTGTACATAGAAAACGAGATACTTTTCGAAAAACGGTACTTTTTGCTTGCGGACGTACGCCGAATTCATCGGCTCTCCCACCCCCTCCCCAACAAAGTGTCCCAAATATATCATAGTATATATATATATATCACATAAACAGACGCCGCGTGCGGCTCTCCCATATCCGCGTCCCGGCATCCCGCGTCCGGATGATAAGCCACCGAATCGGTGGACACGCTTGCCTCTCCCCATTCCCCGCATATACAATGTATACATATACATTCATCAATATCGTGTATTATATACATTCTCATATAAACGACATGCATGGGAGCCCAAGAAAGGTCATGTGTCTATCGGAGTGACGTAAGGTCGGTGACCTCCGATTTCATTATGGATTAACCGGGATTGCTTTGTCTCACCTTGAAGGGACGAGTATTTTAAGGCGAGACTACCAACGAAGAATAGTACTAGGAGAAAACATAGTATGATATCATGGGCATCATAGACGTCAATTCATAGACCTTGAAATCCGTAGAACATAGTGTCATAGCTAAGAAATAGAGATAAGGATCAAAAACTAGTTTGTCACCTTCGTATTCACATTGAATCCTTTGCTTAGAAATATTGGTCATGGAATCATTTTGGTCGTACTTATCGTAAGCATATTCTCTTTTCTACATCATCGTTATCATCATTGCCTTAGAAGTATTCTCATTGGGATAGGTATAGTACTTGTCGCCTGATAACAGAATAAGGATCAAGGTTTCTTTTTGGATTCAGCTTCAAAGTAAATCAAGCGGAACAATAAGGAAAATCCGGAAACAATGGGCCCACCTCGGGTCAAATGAGGCGGCGTACACAGTTGACGTGTAATACGTTTCATGACATTACTTAGGAGAGTTTTAGGGTAGTCGGGTCTTATTTATGCAAGTTACGGAGGTCTAGGAGGTTTTTATCACCTTTTGCACCATTTCTATTTCAATTCTAATCGAATGAATAGTAACTATTTTCAATACGAGACTTCGAGAAAAGGAATGGTCCCCAAGGCCCGTATCCAACCCTATTACATCTAGGACATGCCAAGAAAGGATAGTGAAGTCTTACATACCTCTTTTCGCTCCCTTTGCCGCTCCAAATCCAAGTTCCAAGTTCGCCAGAATCTACATTTTGGTCACATTTGCCAAACGTCAATTAGAGCACTTAGAAGTTCAACCTTGACTTCGCATTTGTCTACGAAATTTTGGCAAGCATTTCCCCTGTAAATGCGCCATCCCCGAGATTCTAACTCGCAAATTTTAATCAACAACAATCCGGGAATTCAACCCGGCCAAACTACCAATAATACCAACAATTGTTCAATCTTATTCAACTCCATCCACATAACTTTCAAAACGATTCAATCAACATATTAATCCATCCAACACCTTCCAACTCCAATAAAACTAATAACAATACCTTTCATTTTCTTCCAAATTCATAAGCTATATGAACAACATTATTTCCATCAACACAAGAAACTACACCAAAATCATATAAATTTTCCAAAAACAGCCCGCGACACTACAACTTTAACATAAATCATTAAACATTCATTCTTTCATCATAATATTCCACAACAAACAACAACCAACATGCTACATACACACACGGTCACACCATACACCACACGGCTACAACACAACTTCTAAATTTCATGGATTTCATTCATTCATTCATACTAAATGTATACAAATTTCTCATGATCACAACAACAATCAAAATACTAAATAGAAATTTATTCATCACTTCCTACCATCACAACTCTATTCGCCATAACTACAACATGCATGACCTCATGTTTTTCATTCATTTCTCCATTCTACAACATGCACAACCATCCATAACATCAAGAGGAAGTGAATTCTTACCTTTCTTCCTTGATTCCTCACTTGGCTAGAACTTGAGATTGCAACAAAGAGTGACCCCTCTCTTCCAAAAATTATACCATGTTGAAGAGGGCCTCCAAATTAGTGGAGATACATGAAGAAACAAATTTTTGGAACAAAATTCCCATGACTTATTTTTTCCATGGGGTGGCGAATGGCCCCCTTTAAGTCTCTCCTTCATCTTTTGTTTTCTCTCTTTTCTCCAAAGTCTTGAATTAAATAGATGAACTCTCTCATGTGTATATATATATATATATAGAGCTATTAACATGTGAGGGGCACATGCTCTCTCTAGATTTTTCCTTTCTTTCCCCTTTCTTTTATTTTCTAGAATTTTCTTTTCTTTTTCTTTGAATTTTCTAAATAAAAGATGACTCACTTGTCATCTTTTCCATTCCCATTTTTGTCACATGGCCAACATGCCCCTTTTGGAACTTTCATGAAACTCATGTGAAATTCCCGTTTTACCCTTTGACTTTTCTCAATATTACCATTTTGTCCCTAACCTTCCGCATTATTTCCACGGCCCATTTTACGAATTTCTCTTCTTGCCCTTAGCCTTTCTCAATATCCCCACAATACCAATACCCATAAATAATATTCCTAACAACTCGGACATTAAGATTATTTTAGAACATCGTCTTGACCTTAATTTCTTACCATTATCCCACAACGTCCGAACGTACGAATTACGGGCTATAACACTATATATACAAGCTAAGTAAAGAAGACTAGTAGGCAATTACAATGCTGCCCTTAATGAAGTAAGGGCCTTGTTTGGCTAGTCTTCTTAGTGTAGTCTTCAATTCAAGAATTGGCCTTCAAGGGCCAAACACGCCCCTTCTTGCATAGATGGCCCTCTAATCAACCTTGCATGCATGGCCTTCTTGCAAGCATAAACTTCTTTGCACAAATAGCCAACTCCTGACCTTGTCCAAGTTTGCACATGTACCCAATTTGCAGAAATGTCCCTATTTGCACGTTTGGCCACTTTGCGCATTTAGTCCTCTTTCTAGTATCTTCTTCTTCAAGCATCATCCAAGCCACCTCCCACACATCATAGGCCTCATTATGGGGCTTGTATGAGCCTTCAATTCCTTTCTCATCTTCCATATAGCTTGTAGAGCTTGAAGTCTCATATCTCGTCCTTGGATGTACGTCTTGAAATGAAGTGTGTCAAGAACTTCACCCACCCCATGCTTGTCATCAAGACTAAGCTCATCATTATCCCATAGTGGGTTACAAAACACATTATCGTCTCCAAAGGAAACTACATGCTCAACATTACCATACACCCTACTAGGTACATCATTTCCACAAGTCATGTCAACTTCAAATAAGGCATTATCTCTAATGAGAGGACAATCATTAAACGATGAAGGTTCAAAACATGCAATTCCACTCTCATAAGGACAAATGTCATTTTTCCCATTACTTTCATGCACATGACTAGATAAGTGATCAACTACATTAACATCATCACTAAATTGAGGTCCATTAAGCACAACACACAAATCCTCAATTAGTGGACTATTATCACAAGCAAATTGATCTAGACAAATTGTCACACCCTAATTTCTGTTAGGGCGTGATGGGCACCCGACCCTTATTTAGGGCCGAGCGAACCCGCTGACTCACATAACACTCATAATCACGCTAGCTCTCAAATCATAACACAAATACATGATGGGAGTTTTTATTCGAAGAATAATATGCTTTTTACCTTTTTCGAATCAAAGAAAGTCTGTAACATATAGAAACATACAGACTTATAATACAATGCATAATAACACATCGGCTTACATAGCCGCTCACATAATCGACATCTTATACCCACGACACTGTCTGCAAAGTCTCTAACATAGAACAAACTGTCGTAACATAATGCTTTGACTCCGAAGGAACTGGAGCTCGCCAATCCCGCTGGAACATCTTCTAATAATATCCTCAGCTCATCTGGGTGTACTTGCGCGGCATGAAACGCAGCCCCCGAAGAAAGGGGCTCAGTACAGAATATGTACTGAGTATGTAAAGCATGGAGTACGGAAAAACAGAGTCATAACCAAGATAGGAACTACAGAAACAAGTGTAATGACCAGAAAATCACAAGACTTGTTCTTTTGAACATTTGTCATGCATATACATATATCAGTAAATAAAATCATATCATAATCGTATCATCATATCATCGTACATATATCGACGTACCCGGCCCTCTAGTGAGGGACTCGGTGAGTAAAATCATATCATAATCATGTATGCACTCAGATATACATATATATACATACCGTACCCGGCCCTCTAGTGAGGGACTCGGTGAATAGCGTGTCCCGGCCCCGCTAGCAAGGGACTCGGTATGCCATCCTGGCCGCCATCCCCATCTCATCACATCATCATATCATCATGTCGTCATATATACATATATATTTATATATATATATATATATATATATACATACATACACATAGCGTACCCGGTCCTCTAGTGAGGGGCTCGGTGAACAATGCAGAGAAGATGCACGAATACGTACCCGGCCCGGAACTCGGTGAAAGATGCATTGAGGCATGCACGAGCAGAGTAGTGAGAAACCATATGCACATAAAATCATACTTACAGACTCAATGAAGTAGTCTAAACGGAATGTCATTTGAAAATCGGATCATAGTTATATCAAATATCTTTCGGACGTTATTCGGGAACATAGCATATATCACAAACGTATTAACAAAACCATAGGGATCATAGTTATATGCCAAACCAATCCGAGACCGCTTCGGAAGATTACGAACATTATTCACTTTAGAACTTTCTACGAACAAATTGAAGCGATCCGAGCCTTTCTGTGAAAGTTACGGACGTTCGTAGTTTCAGAATTGTTAGGAATAAAACTCTTTTAAAAACAAAACGTTTATGCAACTTTTGAAATTTAATTATACAAGTGACATAAGGACCATGATTTGACCACATAAAGAATACGAATGTCAAGAAGCCAATAAGAATCATAAACATGCTCGGATCACCAGAATAGAATTACCTCGAGATTCGTGTCATAACTTACTTTAAACTAAGACATGCCAAAGAAGGAAAGGTTGAGCTTTGCATACCTTAGCCGCTTCCTAAGCTAATCCGAACTTACGTCTCGACTTCTCACGATCTACAATAATTTCATTAGGCATCAACCATTAGCCATAACACTTAAGATTCCAATTCCAAATTAATACTTTATCTACAAAAATTTCGGCAGCATTTCCCCTATAAGTTGGACATCCCCGAGAATTTAACTCGGCCAAATCATTATCAACAATACCAACAAACATAATAACAATATCAATAATCAATCCCAAACGCATTCTAACATTAATAGCTCCCTTCATATAATTGGACGACATTCCATTACATTCAATTCAGCTACATACTTTCAAATTAACATCAACGCTCACAAGTTCAAGTACCAATCCAAGATCATTCAACTAAGATTCAAGAACATTTCAAATAATCCGCTCAATGATCAAACAAGCCAATCCAATGCACAACCTTACCCGAAATCATTCCAATTCAACAAGAACATCACCAACACAATTCTTTCTTTCAAATTCATAAACTATGTCAACAATCCATTCGTTAATAACTTCACTTTCATAAATTCAAGAAACCATATTAATATCACATTATCTTCCAATTCAGCCCACACAATTATAACCTTAAGTTGGGTCATTAAAACTTCATTTTACATCGTAGAATTCACAACGACGACAACCAAAATACTACATCACATTAGTCCCACATGCCTACACCAAATCAGCCCATTTTCGGCCACAACAACAACATACAAATTCCATGGTTTTCATCCATTTCTACACATTACAACAACACCCAAACATGCTACACACAATTAGTTCATCACTCCTACACAACAACACACACACACGGCCACAACACAATACATACGGCCACACTTCAACATTCATATTTTCATGAACTTCATTCATTTCTACATTCCACAACATGCACAAATCATCCATAACATAGGTAAAAAGAAGTGGAACCTTACCTTCTCCATTTATGTTCTTCACACGGCTAGAGTTCTACATGGCAACAACGGGCGGTTTTCTTGTTCCAACAACTACTCCACATTAACGAGGGCCTTCCAATTGGTAGAAAAGCTTGAAGAAAACAATTTTTCATGATCCATTTCATGGGGACTGTTCGGCCAGCCCCTCTTGGCCGTTCTCTCCTTCTCTTTTTTTTTCTTCAAATTTCTTGAAATTTCTAAAGTTGAGAAATGATAAAGATGACTTAATAAGTCATCCAATATTACACTTATACCTCATACATGTGGCCTATGGCCCACAAGTCATGTGCATGGCCACATTTTCATTCATTCATTTTTTTTTTTCATAAATTAAAATTTTCAAAACTTCACTTTTGGCCCTAAATTTTCATGAAATGTCTAACTTTCCATAATTCATATTTTTGGTCCCAAATTTTCCTTAATATTAGTTTCCATAATTCCACTAAAATCATAAGCGACTTATGCCTTACAGCTAAGTCGGAAAATAGCCTTGTCCATGACTCATCGCAACCAACTTAAAAATATTCCGACATACAAAATGCGGGATATAACATCCTTCCCCACTTTAGAACATTCGTCCTCGAATGTTTAACTAGTCGTATAGGGTCTTAAGGATCTCGAGGGGGGGGGGGTTCACTACCATAACATGCAATCTCATTTACCAATCATATTTCTCTTTCATTTCCTCCTCAGGTTCACAAGTCATTTTCTTTCTGTTATTATTCCGCCACGGTGCCTTAACGGAAGCTACATCTTTAGCACGCAACCTTCTTGCCTTACAATTAGCGTAATAAGGTTCGGTGCGTCTCGAGTTAAGCTCTTCCTTCTTGTCGAATCCGATTACGTTCTTCACGGATGATATCTTCAAGCATACCCATTCGCCAGCCCCTAAGTGTCGATACCGATTGTCGTCATATAATTTCGTCATTTCGAGTTACTAATAGCTTCATATCCCGTATTTCGTACGTCGGGATAATCCGAGTCAACCTTGATAAGTTAAGGACAAGACCATTCCGAGATATGAAGTAGAGACTTTTGCTTGCTTTAAAAGCATGGAGTCATGATTTTATTGGTATGGAAATGTTAAGAAAACATTTGGAGGCAAATTCCATTTTTAGTAAGTATTCTATTTTTGGAAAGTTGAAAATTCAAAATAAAAATAAGGCACCATGTGGCTGGCCACCTTGGTGTGGGCCATGGCCACATGGATGGTGAATATGTAGTGTATTAAAATATGACTTAGTCATCTTATTACTCACTTCAACACTTAGAATTTTCAAGAAAAATCAAGAAGCTTGAGAGGAGAAGAAAGAAAGGCCTATTCGGCCAAGACCAAGAAATTGGAGGTCAAGAATTGATCAAGGAAAAAAATTATTTCTTCAAGTAAACCTACTAATTGAAGGGTGCTTAGTAACGTGGAGTCGTTATTTCAAGCGATAGATTACTCGTTTTCATCCTTGGCCAACTTTGGGCAAGTTGAGAAGTTGTGAAGGAAGGTAAGTTTAATCTTGTGTTTTATGTGTTATGAATGGTTTATATGTGTTGTTGTATGCTAAAATGAATGAAATTGTGGAAATATTGCATGTTGGAGTGAAACCGTGCATATGTGGTTTTGGCCGTGTGGGTGTAGTGTTGTGTAGGGGTAATGAATTAAGTGTATTTAGCATGTTTGTGTGTTGTTGTAATGTGTGGAAAATGAATGAAAATCATGAAATTGGCATGGAGGGTGTTGGCCGTATGTATGGAGTGGTATATGGCTAGGAATGAATTGATGTTATTAAGTGTTTTGGTTGTGTTGTTATGTGGATTCTATGTTGATAATGAAAGTTTAATGAATCAATTTGAAGTCGTGATGGTTGTGGGCTGATTTGGAAGGCAATGTAACCCTTATGTAATTTTTGTATTTATGGTAAGGACATTGTTAACATATAGATTGTTGATGTAGTTTATGAGTTTTGGAGGAAGGAAGTATGTTGGTGTTGTTCTCGGGTTTGGGGAGGATTTCGGGTGGATTGGAGTGTTGGTTGGTTTGTTAGAAGTATTGTATGAATTTTTTAAAGAATTCTTGAATATTATTTGAATGGTTTTGGATTGGTAATCGAATGTATAAACGTTGATATTGGTTTGAATGTAAGTAGTTGAATGGAAAATAATGAATGTTGTTGAACTATATAAAGAAGTGTATTTAATGTTAGAATGAGTTCAATTGAATATTAATGTTGCTAGTTTGGTTGTTGGTGTTGTTGTTGATGAATTTGGCGAGTTGAAATCTCGGGTTGGTGTAATTACAGGGGAAATGTCTTGTCGAGAATTTGATGTTCAATTGAATTCTAAATGTCTTCAACTAATGTTCGATATCTATTGACATTATGTAGACCTTGGAGAGCCGAGACTTGAGTTGGATTAGCTTAGGAGCGACCGAGGTATGTAAAGCTCACCCTTTCTTTCTTTGGCATGTGATGTAAGGGAAATATCCTACGAGCCTCGGGTAATTCTATTCTTGCGATCCGAGCGTGTTCACGACCTTTTATTCGCTTCTTTAGTATTACATTCATAATGTAAGACATGTTATGTCCCTTGTGTCCTTTGTATGATTAAATTCCAAGTGTTACCTCTTCTTAAAAGGATCTCTACGAACGACCATAACTTGGGCTCGGATCGCATATGCAGGAGGTTCCGTAGCGTATGATGATCCTAGCTTCCATAGGCGGGCCCAGATCGGTTTGATACTTGTCCGTGGGCCCCCGAGACATTTCCTTGTATAGTACTAAAGGTTGTTGGAAAGAACCTCACATTCCTGGTATTCCGACCCCCGAGTATGACTATTTATTATTTGCCAAGTTTAAAATAAGGATTGTTATGTATATGTTTCCGAATGATTTCTAAAGTACCGGTTTGACATGTTCCGAGTAGTGTCCGAAAGCTATTTGATATAACTAATCCGGACTTTCAAATGACGCTTCGGATTACTTCATCGAGTCTATGGAATGATTTATATATGCATATGGTTTCTCGTTCTGCAAGCTCAATATGTCATTCATAGGAGTCCCGAACGTATTCGTTCTCGGCATTATTCACCGAGTCACTATATAAATATATGTATATATACATATATATGATGATATAATGATGCCATGCATGGCATTTAATGATCCTATTCACCGAGTCCTTACTAGAGGGGGCGGCAACTGCATATGTATATGATTACGTGATTACTATACATGATGTTTATATGGTTTTATTTACCGAGTCCCTCACTGGAGGGCCGGGTACGCTATATGTACATAATGATTTTAGGATAAGATATGGACATGCATGATATATGATTCACAGGCAAGTTTTTGATTTTTCGATTACTATACTTATTTCGATATATTCCGGCTTCAAATATGGTTCTATTTATTGTATTCCGTGCTTTACATGCTCGGTACATATTCCGTACTAACCCCCTTCCTTCCGGGGGCGCGTTAACATGTACGCCTACCTTTGGGTGACGCCGACCGTAGGATCCCTACTCGCATTTTGGAGAGCTCCCTTGTCATAGGTTACATGTGTATATATTTATTCTACGAAGGGGCCCGTTCATATGTTCTCGTTATTACTCTCCCGTAGACACGAACGCGGGCTTTTGTACTTGTGTTCGTATATCCTCCTTTTTGTATGACTTATGTATATACGCGTGCGCGGTGTCGTGCCTTTCGTATGTATTTTCCCTTGCTATGATAGCATCATTGATAGGTGGGTACGAGTCTACCACCTTGGGTCGTGACATAGCCGTTCCCCTCGCTTTAACCTTTATCACCGATATAAAAGAAGTTGGCGTATAAATTCACCCTCCTTTTAGTGGCCAACTAGTTCTGATCACTTGCTTAAATCGTCTTACAATCTTTCTTTACTCATCTTGTCACATTTTCAACACATTGTCTCATGTCATTACCTTATCTCTAATCCGAACTCTTCTATCGTCCCTTTGCTCAAATCTTGCTCCCAACTTGGCCGCCACACGTGATGTTGCAATCTATACCCAAATATACGAAGAGGGTCAAATTATTCTAAGAACCGTCTCAACGTAGTTTCAGTAATCCTCACGTTTCACTTTATCTTTGCCTCTCTACTCCTACCACCAGCGTCGGAATACATTTTTGGTTCAACCATAAGCATGTCCTATTCGTTCTCAGTACTAGTCCCACCTCGGTAATTTATCTCAACCATCCTAACATCTTTCCTTAATGCACCCAAAGTATTATCACAGTATTGTTGTTACCGACCCTAAACTTTTCTCGTTAAGCATTTACTTGGTCTCACCTCCAGTGTATAATATTCATAGGTAACATGACTGCCCTTGCACGACCTGCATAATTAATCCTAGTCACAATCGTTCCTTTTCCTGGTTCGTACTATCCCACATCTTACTCCCGCGCTCGCATTTGCTAGGAGTCTACCTGGTCATACTCCTTTTCCCTGCCTTTCTTACTTTCTACCATTGGAAATTTTCTACTGCTAGCAACCACTCTATTGCCTACATCTTAACCTCTGATCCCGTATAGCCGTACTACCTTTCACAATGTCTCCGTAAGCTACTCGTTACTTTCCTTTGTCGTATTCCCTCTTTAAGTCTCCATTTCCTAACATCACGTTATTCCGGATACTTACAACTAATTCCCAACGCCATCTCGATTATTACCCTGACTTCTATCCCTTTACTGCTGGCTTTTCGATCTCCCTAGCTTGTCTCAGCAAAGAGCTTTACCTGCGGCCCAAGCATTCGTATCCGGGACATTGTAGCGTCGATTGTCTTCGTCTTACACTTATATCTCTCTCCCTCACTTCCCCCCTTTAGGGGTGTACTTATGCCATTTTCCGTTTATGCTTTGCTCTATGTCTGTATTTCCAGTCTCACTTAGGCGGCGCTTTTATTCCGACATTTGATTCCCTCGTCTTCCGTCTACTCGCTCTCTTTCTTTTCCAAATATCATTGTATTAGGACTTTCTAAGCTTAGCTTGTGATGAAAACGGCATCAACTTGCCTTATTACATTCGTGCCATTTATATTTTTCTTCTCACTTGAACTTCGTTATCTTGTCCAATTAACGTCTTCCATATACCGCCACGTTGGTCGCCGGAACATACATGTCCTTTGATCTAGCCATGTACAGGATATCTTATGCGTACCTATGTACACATATAGTCCCTACTATCTTGCTTACAAGGTATCTTCAAACACTATTCCAACTCACCCTAATTCCAGAGCTGCGATGTACCTTTTTCCTCTTTATCGATCTAATTCGCCCCGTTCTGCACGACCTCTTAAGGTTCCTGCCCACTCTTCAGACTCTTAAGTTGTCCTTAAGTCATTCTAACTCCTCATTTACTTCTTGCGTCTGAATTTGTAGAACTTTCAGAAAACTTCCCAGGGGGTCACCCATCCTAGAATTTCTCTCGCTTCAGCACGCTTAACTTTAGAACTCTGGCGGAATACGACACTTTAACGCTCGTATAACTGCGTCCACTCTACCGCATCACCTTTGTCACGTATTTTAGAGTGAGTCGAAGTCCTAACGGATTTCGAAACGTCCTCATAACACGTTTCCCTCCGAATTAGAAAGGTTTCTTAGTCTCCTGACTTCGCAATTTCTATTTCAACTCCCTTTAATCCTCAATATTCACGTTTCACCTCTAGACATGACTACTCTTCCGTCCTAGACCTCCAGATCTCAATGGCGAGGAATACACCTCGATCACCGTTACTTACAGATACTCGGTTGGCGGTCCTTGAATTTCTGCCCTCATTTTTACCTCGTTCCTCATCCTTCCTATAACCGTGTCTTTCATAGTCCCATCACTTTTAGTACTCGTATCCTTGACTACACATATCATGGCCTATTACTACACTGTTGTCTCGCTCCCTTCTTATTCCCTTTTTCCGATTACCCTATCTTTTCTCGTACTCGCTATCATTTTCGCTATTATGTAACCCGTATTCCAAACTTTCCCTACAGGACCAAGAAGCCCTTCTTATTCGTTCCATAGCTTGTCTTTCTGTTTCACACTTACCTTTGTATTCTAGCTACATAGACTACGTCATAGCTTTAGCCGCTTTCTCACTAGGCTTTACTTATTCCCATAACAGTCCTCCTTATATTCATGTTACATCCTGTTCGTAATCAATCCGATAATATAACGCTTCTTAATCCTTTACCCTTTCTGGTCAACTTTATCCTTATCGTTCCACAGGCTATCTTATCTATACATTCATACCCGTCACAGTTCTTTTCTCCTGTATTCTTGTCTTAATCATACTATTACCTCTTTTACTGTAAGCTCGTCATAATTCGTCTCTGATTAGCAATTCAATCGGTACCTTAAATAACTCTTTATCAAGGTTTGTCAGTTTTTCTCTAAATCATCTCTTAGTGTCATAAGCCCTTTTCCATTTCTCTGTACCATATCAACATCAACCTTATAATTATTATTATCCCCAATTCAACAATTAGCTTCTTTCTCGGTGTCGGCCGTACTTGTAACTTAGTCAGTTTTTTTTTCATTACTATTGGCACGACCTTCCAAGACATATTACAAACCTATACCTCATTCTTGCTTTATTTCTGGGAAAATTTTGGCAGAGTTTCCTCTGTAACTGTTACTATCTCAAAACCTGTACACAGGAAATACCAACAATGCCTCACAGGGCCAACATATATATACACATATCATATCATATCACACCTCACAGGCTCCCAACATCATCGACGACAAAAATAATGAACATAGCTTGTATGCCCAACTCAATCGGCACCTGTCACACTTTCTTGTTTACTTTCACTCTTAATCTTCAACTTGTATTTCGATCGTACTTCAATATCGTACCCGTCATATATATTTCATATTGTTGCTTACCTGCGTACTTTGTAACTTCCAATGTCGCTAGTCGCTTTCTTCCGTCGATGCCATTTCTCTACTGAAGTCAAAGGTCAGTGTCAGGAATCTCATTTCCTATAACTTGGCTCTACGACACGATCTAAGATGTCAAAGAAGAGCAACCACCCTAGATGCCCCGTAGCCTCCTGTTTATAAATGTGGCGCGCTTCACACCATAAACAGGACTCTACTGGACACAACTTTGCAGACAACCCCTAGGACGAACCGCTCTGATACCAATTTGTCACACCCTAATTTCTGTTAGGGCGTGATGGGCACCCGACCCTTATTTAGGGCCGAGCGAACCCGCTGACTCACATAACACTCATAATCACGCTGGCTCTCAAATCATAACACAAATACATGACGGGAGTTTTTTTTCCGAAGAATAATATGCTTTTTACCTTTCTCAAATCAAAGAAAGTCTGTAACATATAGAAACATATAGACTTATAATACAATGCGTAACACATCGTCTTACATAGCCGCTCATATAATCGACATCTTATACCCACGACACTATCTGCAAAGTCTCTAACATAGAACAAATCCATAACATAATGCTTTGACTCGGCAAAAAGACCGAGAGAATGGAGCTCGCCAATCCCGCCGGAACATCTTCTAATAATATCTTCAACTCATCCGGGTGTACTTACGCGGCATGAAACGCAGCCCCGAAGAAAGGGGGTCGACGGAATATGTACTTAGTATGTAAAGCATGAAATATAGTAAGCGGGATCATAACCGAAATAGGAACTACGTAAAACAATATAAAACTTGCCTTAAAAGATTTATCACATATCAAAAACTTGTAATCTTGAACATTTGTCATGCATATACATATATCGGTAAATAAAATCATATCATAATCGTATCATCATATCATCGTACATATATACCGTACCCGGTCCTCTAGTGAGGGACTCGGTGAGTAAAATCATATCATAATCATGTATGCATGCAGATATATATATATATATATATATATATATATATATAGTGTCCCGGCCCTCTAGTGAGGGACTCGGTGAATAGCGTGTCCCGCCCCGCTAGCAAGGGACTCGGTATGCCATCCTAGCCGCCATCCCCATCTCATCACATCATCATATCATTATGTCATCATATATATATATATATATATATATATATATATATATATATATATATATATATAGCGTGTCCGACCCTCTAGTGAGGGACTCGGTGAATCAATGCAGAAGATGCACGAATACGTGTCCGGCCCGGACTCGGTGAAAGATGCATCGAGGCATGCACGAGCGTAGTAGTGAGAAACCATATGCACATAAAATCATACTCAAAGACTCAATGAAGTAGTCTAAACGGAATGTCATTTGAAAATCGGATCATAGTTATATCAAATATCTTTCGGATGTTATTCGGAACATAGCATATATCACAAACGTATTAACAAAACCATAGGGATCATAGTCATATGCCAAACCAATCCGAGACCGCTTCGGAAGATTATGAACATTATTCACTTTAGAACTTTCTACGAACAAATTGAAGCGATCCGAGCCTTTATATGTGAAAGTTACGGACGTTCGTAGTTTCGGAATCGTTAGGAATAAAACTCTTTTAAAAACAAAACCTTTATGCAACTTTTGAAATTTAATTATACAAAAACATAAGGACCATGATTTGACCACATTAAGAATACGAATGTCAAGAAGCCAATAAGAATCATAAAAATGCTCGGATCACAAGAATAGAATTACCTCGAGATTCGTGTCATAACTTACTTTCAACTAAGACATGCCAAAGAAGGAAAGGTTGAGCTTTACATACCTTAGCCGCTTCCTAAGCTAATCCGAACTTACGTCTCGACTTCTCACGATCTACAATAATGTCATTAGGCATCAACCATTAGCCATAACACTTAAGAATCCAATTCCAAATTAATACTTTATCTACAAAAATTTCAGCAAAGATTTCCCCTATAAGTTGGACATCCCCGAGAATTTAACTCGGCCAAATCATTATCAACAATACCACAAACATAATAACAATATCAATAATCAATCCCAAACGCATTCTAACATTAATAGCTCCCTTCATATAATTCGACGACATTCCATTACATTCAATTCAACTACATACTTTCAAATTAACATCAACGCTCACAAGTTCAAGTACCAATCCAAGATCATTCAACTAAGATTCAAGAACATTTCAAATAATCCGCTCAATGATCAAACAAGCCAATCCAATGCACAACCTTACCCGAAATCATTCCAATTCAACAAGAACATCACCAACATAATTCTTTCTTTCAAATTCATAAACTATGTCAACAATCCATTCGTTAATAACTTCACTTTCATAAATTCAAGAAACCATATTAATATCACATTATCTTCCAATTCAGCCCACACAATTATAACCTTAACTTGGATCATTAAAACTTCATTTTACATCATAGAATTCACAACGACGACAACCACATCACATTAGTCCATCAACCCATTTTCGGCCACAACAACAACATACAAATTCCATGGTTTTCATCCATTTCTACACATTACAACAACACCCAAACATGCTAAACACAATTAGTTCATCACTCCTACACAACAACACACACACACGGCCACAACACAATACATACGACCACACTTCAACATTCATATTTTCATGAACTTCATTCATTTCTACATTCCACAACATGCACAAATCATCCATAACATAGGTAAAAAGAAGTGGAACCTTACCTTCTCCATTTATGTTCTTCACACGGCTAGAGTTCTACATGGCAACAACGGGCGGTTTTCTTGTTCCAACAACTACTCCACGTTAACGAGGGCCTTCCAATTGGTAGAAAAGCTTGAAGCAAACAATTTTTCATGATCCATTTCATGGGGCTGGTTCGGCCAGCCCCTCTTGGCCGTTCTCTCCTTCTCTTTTTTTTCTTCAAATTTCTTGAAATTTCTAGAGTTGAGAAATGATAAAGATGACTCAATAAGTCATCCAATATTACACTTATACCTCATACATGTGGCCTATGGCCCACAAGTCATGTGCATGGCCACATTTTCATTCATTCATTTTTTTTTCATGAATTAAAATTTTCAAAACTTCACTTTTGGCCCCAAATTTTCATGAAATGTCCAACTTTCCATAATTCATCTTTTTGGTCCCAAATTTTCCTTAATATTAGTTTCCATAATTCCACTAAAATCATAAGCGACTTATGCCTTACAGCTAAGTCGGAAAATAGCCTTGTCCATGACTCATCGCAACCAACTTAAAAATATTCCGACGTACAAAATGCGGGATATAACACAAATACCCACACTAGTTGGACACAAATAGATCTTACTAGAAGAGTCAATTCAGTCATCTCTAGGATTAACTAGTGGGTGAGCTATCATATCACATGACAATGTACTTAAATGCAAATCACAAGTGTCAACACTAGGTGGACACAAATTGACCTCACAAGAAGATTCAATTCGGTCACCAATAGGATCAACTAGTGTTGGAGCACCCCTATCAACCACATTGTCAATATTCATCAAAGACCAATTAAGCTCAACACATGGTAAAGAGTCATTAAGCTTAATGCATGGTAAACTATCTGATGTGATTCTTCGAGTTAATTAAGAACCAATCGACCAGGATCTTGTTCTTGAAGCGGTTTGATGGGCAGATTCAAGAAATGGATGTATCTCAAGTTGTAGGCGTAGGATTAAAGTGATTCAAAAACTATGTGAAAGATGACGATTTGAACTATAAAAATAACTATTGAATGGTTTAAATCAAGTAAGTATTGAGGGCAAAACGATGGAAAGAAAATTAAGGTTCTGGGTATGAACTAGAACGAATTTTAATCAAGAAACGCGTTCTTAAATGATCAAGAACAAATAAAGTTCCTAGGTCACCACTTGAAATCAATTAACATGATAAAGGAACATCACACGCAACTGAAAATAAGGTAAAGACTATCACCACCTTGCTTGGAACCAAAAACAAGGATAAAGAATAAGAAATAGAGAGAATAACTCTATTGCAAAATTTAGGTTTATGCTAAAAACGTGAATAGTGTTTAACAAAGAATAAGAACCCTTTATATAGGCCTAGGGTCTCTTCTTTGGTGACTACAACTCCCTATTCTACTCTAAAAGGGAAATAGCTAAAAACAAGGAAAGTAAAATTCCTATTCTACAAGGAAAGGGGAATGTAAAACCTACTAGAACAAGGAAAACAACTAATCCTAATTTAAGAAGAAAATAATTTTAACTTGGCTTCTTGGGCTTGAAATCATCCTCGGGCTTCTTGAATTTGAAGACAAGTCCACATACCAATTCTTGGGTTCACAAAAGCTTGTTGTTGACGCCCTAAATAACAAAAGCCCAATAGAGCTTCTTGATTTTCATCATTCTCCCCGTTGAGAAAGACTCGTCCTCGAGGTCAAGGCTCAATAAATGGTGCAAGATCAGCTACATTAAATATAGGGGATACCCCATACTCTTCTGGTAGCTCCACTCTATAAGCATTATTATTCAACTTTTGAACAACACGAAAGGGACCATCAGCTCTTGCTTACAACTTTGGATACTTTTGTTTAGGAAACCTTTCCTTCCTCAAGTATACCCACACTAAGTCTCCCACTTTAAAGAGTTGTTTCTTTCTCTTCTTATCAGCTTGTTTTTTGTATGTTTTTGTTTGCCTCTCAATCTCTTATAAAACTTTCTCTTGAATTTTCTTCAACTCTTTAACTCTCTCATCAGCATCTCCACTAAAAGAATAATTTTGAATGAGAGGAGATAATTCTAAGGGACCAAGAGGATTCTTACCATATACTACTTCAAAAGGACTCTTTCCGGTTGTTCGATTCATGGACTTGTTGAAAGCAAATTCAGCTGTAAAGAATGACGTCCGCCTCTTATGTTCTTCTTAACCAGACTTCTTAATAGGGAACCCAAACTCCGATTGACTACCTCTATTTGTCCATCCGTCTGAGCCCATAAACTCTATACTAAGCTTAGCCCATAAAGTACGCCAAAAGTGACTTAGAAACTTAGTGTCACGATATGAAACAATGCTTCTAGGAATACCATGCAACTTGAAAATATGGTTAAAGAACAAAACAGCCACATGTGTTGCATCACTTGTCTTTTTGCATGAGATAAAGTGGGCTATCTTAGAGAACCTATCTACCACGACAAAGATAGAATCCTTACCTTCTTGAGTTCTTGGTAATCCAAGCATGAAATCCATGTTGATATGTTCCCAAGGTATTGTGGGAATTTGTAAAGGTTCGTATAACCCCTTATTGCTACCATGCATCTTTGTCCTTTTACAAGTTTCACAACGTTCAATCAACCTCAAAACATCTCAATTCAACTTGGGCCAATAGAAGTTTTCTTGAATCATCTTTGATGTCTTAGAATGGCCAAAGTGACCAGCTAATCCACCCTCATGTGCTTCTCTAACAATGGACTCTCTTAAAGAGCCTTGTGGTATGCAAAGTTGCTTGCCATAGTAAAGAAAACCATCTCTTATCAAGAACATTCTTTGTGGACCTTCCAAGCATCTCGTCCAAATGACTCCAAAGTCTAGATCAGCCTCATAAAGTTCCTTAATATGGTCGAATCTGAATACATTAGTTTGCATGATGTAAAGCACACATGGTCTTCTACTAAGAGCATCAACAACTTGATTTAGTTTTCCAGCCTTGTGCTTGATCACAAATTGAAAATTCTGAAGGAACTCTACCCATTTTGCAGGCCTCGCATTGAGTTTTTGTTGATGATTAAGATACTTTAGTGCCTCATAATCAGAATGTAGAACAAACTCTCTGGGCAGCAAGTAATGACTCCAATGTTGCAAAACTCGAATAATAGCATAAAACTCTTTCTCATAGGTGGAATACCTCAGCTTAGGTCCACCCAACTTCTCACTAAAGTATGCAATGGGTTTACCTTCTTGACTAAGGACTCCTCCAATGCCAACACCCGAAGCATCACATTCTACTTCAAATAGATCATTAAAGTTTCAGAATCGAAGGATAGGAGCTTGTGTCATCTTATTCTTGATCAATTCAAAATTCTTTTGGGCAGCTTCATTCCACTTGAATATGTCTCCCTTCAAACACTCTGTTATAGGAGCAACCAATGTGCTGAAATCTTTAATACGTCTATAGAAGGACACCATTCCATGAAAGCTCCTTATGTCTGAAATTGACCTAGGAGTTGGCCAACTTAAGATTGCCTATATCTTGGTTGGATCAGCTTGAATACCAGCACTAGTTACTATGTAACTAAGGAAGCAAACTGTTATATCTCGTATTTTGTACGTCGGGATATTCCGAGTTAAGTGTGGAAAGTTAAGAACAAGGCTATTTTCCGACTCCGTTTTAAGGCACAAGTCGCTTATGATTTTGTTGGTATGGAATATTAAGGAATTTGGGGTTAAAAGTGAATTATGGAAAGTTAGACATTTTATGAAAATTTGGGGCCAAAAGTTAATTATATAAAGTTGACCATTTCATGAAAATTAGAGGCCATGTGGCCGGCCACATGGTCTGGGCCATAGGCCACATAGATGCATTATATAAGCATGCAAGATGACTAATTAGTCATATTTTTCCATTTCCACAACATAAGAAATTTCAAGAACTTTGGAGAAGAGACAAGAGGAGAGGTTCGGCCATGGTGGCCGAACTTGGTGCTCCAAGAAAATGTCAAGAAAAAATTATGTTCTTCAAGCTTTCCCACTAATTGGAAGGTCCTTATTAACATGGAGTAGTTGTTGGAACAAGAAAACCGCTCATTGTCGCATTCACTAACTCTAGCCGAGGGTGAAGTCAAGTGGAGAAGGGTAAGATTCAATCTTCTTTCATGTGTTGTGGGTGATTTGTACATGTTGTGATATGTGAAAATGAATGAAGTTCATAAAAATATGGTGTTGTGTGTCTTGGTGTGTATATATATATTGTGTTGGGTAGGAATGATGAATTAAATCCACTTGGCATTTTAGTTGTTGTTGTTATGGATTATGTGAAGTAGAAATGAATGTAATTCATGAAATTTTGTAGGTTGAGGCTTGGCAGTGTGTATGTGGTATTGTGTAGGAATGAAGGACTACTTTTATTTAGTGTAATTTGGTTATTGTGTTGTAGATTTTATGTTGTAAAATGAAGGCTTAATGGTTCAAGATTAAAGTTGTAATCGTGTGGGCCGTTTGGAAGCTAATGTGATTTTAATATGATTTCTTGAATTTATGGAAATAATGTTGTAGACGTATGGATTGATAATGTAGTTCATGAATTTGGAAGGAAGAAATGTGTTGTGTCGTTTTCTTGAACTTGGAGTGCTTCGGGTGGCATGTTGTATGTTGATTGGGCTGATTTGAATAATTTGTGGATTGTCCGAAGTGTTCTTGAAATCTTGTTTGGATGGTTTGGATTAGTACTTGGAGATTTGATCGTCGATGTTGGTTTGAACATATTGTTATATCCCGCATTTTGCACGTTCAGATATTTCAAGGAAGTTGTGACAAAGTTAAGGGAATAACTATCTTCCAAAGTTATTTTAATGTACAAGTGGTTATGAATGTTGTTTATGAACATTACTAGTATGGAATTACTGAGAAAGGTTAAGGGCAAAAAGGGGAAATTCGCAAAATGGTTCATGGTAATATTGTGAAAGCCTAGGGGCAAAATGGTAATTTCATAAGTATTCAAGAGAATTCTTGAAATTTCCATGTTGGCCGTGTGGCATAAGCATGTGCCCACATTGTTTGGGGACTAAAGTGTACAAAAGAAGACACTTGGTCTTCTTTGACTATGTTAGAAAGTTCAAGAAGAAGAAGAAAACTCTAGAATTTTGGGAGAAAAGATAAGGTCATGTGATTAAATTCTTATATTTGAGGGGCTTAATAATAAATAAGTCTCATAAGATGACTTATTAAGTCATCTTATTCATTGGCATCTCTAGAAATTTCATAAAGAGAAAAAAAAAAAAAAAAAAAAAGAGAGAGAAGGAAAAAGCCATGGGCCTATTCGGCCATGGTAAGAAGAAAATGAACCATGGGAAATCTTGTCCCAAAATTGTTTTCTTTATGCATTCCCACTAATTCAAGGGTCCTCTATAACGTGGTGTAATTATTTCGGAAGATAAGTCGTTCGTTTCGTCGATTTAACACTTGAGCTAAGTGAAGAAGTTGGGAGAAAAAGGTATGATTCAATCCCTTTTTATATGTTGTAAAGGTCTTGTTGATGTTGTAGAATGTAGAAAGGAGCAGACTTAGTGAAAATATGGAAGTTGCATGAATGTATATATATATGTATGTAGCCGTGTGGTGTTGTAATGGAGGGGAATGAACAATTTCAATTTATTACGTTAATTGTGTTGCAATGGCCTTTTGAATGCAAATGGAAGAATTTTAGTTCAAGTTAGTATGCAAAATTGGTTGTTGAGTTGTTGTTGGAAAGTATGTGATTTTATTATAAATTATGTAATTGAGGAAACGAAGTTGTAAGACGTAAATGGTGATGGTTGTAGGTGAAATTGGAAGAAAAAATGTGTTGCGGACGTTTATGTTGAAAATTGGAGGTTTCGGATGAATTATGATTTTGGTGAATTCTTGTATATTTTGCAAATATTTTGTATAATGATATGGAATATTTCCGGATTGTGTTGGAATGATTTTGATTAGTAAATGAATATAGAAATGTTGGTATTAGGTTGGAATTGTGAAGTTAGAATGGAAGTTGTCGCCTTATGTAGAAAAGAAGACTATTTACGTTATAGTGTGTTTTGTGACGATTATTGATGTTGTTGGTATTGTTGTGTTGCTGTTGTTAATATTCCGGGCCGAGTTAAATTCTCGGGGATGTCCAATTTATAGGGGAAATCTTTCCGAAATTTCGGTAGATAAGGTGTTAATTTGGCATTGGATGCATAAGTGCTTATGGCTAATGGTTAATACGTAATGACGTTATTGTAGATTGTGAGAAATCGAGAATCAAGTTTGGATTAGCTTAGGAAGCGGCTAAGGTATGTAAGGCTTACTCCTTCCTTCTTTGGCATGTCTTAGATGTAATTAAGGTATGACATGATTTGTACTGGGTAACTCCGTTCTTACGTTCCGAATGTGCATATGATTTTCGTTTGCTTCATGATGTAGCATTCTTTATATGGTTCTTAAGTCTTATGTATGCTTGGATTCCAAACATTGCGTAAAGAACTTTGTTCCTAATGAATCCTATGTCTATAAATGTACGTAACTCTCGGAAAAGGAATCGATTACTTTGATATACTTATGATAACTAATATGTTTCCGAGTACCGTCCGAAAGATTTTTGATATAACTATTGTCCCAATTTTCAAATGACGATTCGTTTATGATTACTTCATTGAGTCTCTGAAACGATTTATGTGCATATGGTTTGTCACTACTCCGCTCGTGCATGCCTCAATGCATCTTCCACCGAGTCCTGGGCCGGGTACGTATTCATGCACATTCCTCTGCATTATTCACCGAGTCCCTCATTAGAGAGCCGGATACGCTATATGTATATATATATGATATGATGATGTGATGTGATGGGGATGGCGGCCAGGATGGCATACCGAGTCCCTTGCTAGCGGGGCCGGGACACGCTATTCACCGAGTCCCTCACTAGAGGGCCGGCACGGTATGTATATATGTATATTTGCATGCACACATGATAATGATATGATTTTACTCACCGAGTCCCTCACTAGTGGGCCGGCACGGTATATACATGTACGATGATATGACGACGCATTATGACATGATTTTACTTACCGATATATGCATACGTATGATAAAGGTTTTTAAAAGGCAAGCCTTATGATTTTCCATCGTACTTCTTACTTCGGGCGTGACCCCGCTTATTACATTTTATGCTTTACATACTCGACATATTCCGTCATGCCCCCTTCTTCGGGGTCGCGTTTCATGCCGCGGTACACCCGTATTTAGCCGAAGATTTTAGTAGGAGACATTCCGGCGGGATTGGCGAGCTCCGGTTTCTCGGAGCGCCGCCGAGCCGAGTATTATGTTATGACAACAGTATATGTTAGAGACTTTGCGAACGTTGTTGTGGGTATAAGATGTCGGTTATGTAAGCGGCTATGTCAGCCGACGAGTTGTTACGCATTGTATTATAAGTTCTATATGTTTTTTTTATATGTTACAGATTTTCATGGATTCGAAAAAGGGAAAAATGTATCTTATTTTTCGAAAAATTCTCGTTATGTACTTGTGTTATAATTTGAGAGTCAGCGTGATTGTGAGTATTATGTGAGTTAGTGGGTTCGCTTGGCCCTAAATAAGGGTCGGGTGCCCATCACGCCCTAACGGAAGTTAGGGTGTGACACATATGTAGTTGAATTGAGTATAAATGAATGTCGTCGAATTATGTAGAAAGGAGTTATTAATGTTAGAATGCGTTTGAGATTGTCGTTTATATGGTTGTTGGAATTGTTGTTGAATATTTGGCCGAGTTGAATTCTCGGGGATGTTGGATTTATAGGGGAGATGCTGCCCAAATTTTTGTAAATAAGTGATGGCTTGGAATTGAGTTCTTCGGTGTTTATGACTAATGGTTGATGTCTAATGACATTATTGTAGATCGTGAGAAGCCGAGACGTAAGTCTGGATTAGCTTAGGGAGCAGCCAAGGTATGTAATGCTCAACCTTTCTTTCTTTTGGCATGTCCTAGTTGAAAGTAAGTTATGACACGAACCCCGAGGTAACTCTATTCTTGCGATCCGAGCTTGTCTACGATTCTTATTTGTTTCTTGATATTCGTGTTCTTAATGTAGTCAAATTATTGTTCTTATGTCTTTTGTATGACTAAATTTTAAAAGTTGCATAAAAGTTTTGTTTTCAAAAGAGTTTTGTTCCTAAACGATTCCGAAACTACGAACGTCCGTAACTTTCACAGAAAGGCTCGGATCGCTTCGATATGTCCGTAGAGGATTCCGTAGCGTATGATGACCCTAACTTCTATAGGCGGGCTCGGATTGGTTTGATACCCGTCCGTGGGCCCCGAGACTTTCCTTTGCATAGTTCTGATGTTTTTCTTTAGAATTTAACATACTTATCATCCCGATTTCCGAGTATGATTACTTACTTATTTACCGAGTCCGAAATGAAGATTGTTATGCATATGATTCCGATATGTAGCTATGACTTCTAAAGCTTTGTTTGATATGTTTCCGGGTGGCATTCGGAAGAAGCTTGATTGGACTATTGCCTTAGTTTGTAAATGATGGTTCGCTTTGATTGAATTTTTTAGTCTTTACAAATGTTTAACTTGCATATGGTTTATAAATGTTTTAAATTGCATATAGTTTCCCACGATTTTGCTCGTGCACTTTATTGTTAATTCCTTCGCCGAGTCCCGGGCCGGTATGTATCGTGCGCATTTGTTAAATTTCGAAGTATGATGAGTTTTCCGAAGTATGATGAGTTTTGATATATGATATGAAACGAAGTATGATGAGTTACGAAATATGATGTGATACGGAGATGTACGGAGATACGAAACCTTCCAAAGTATGATGAGTTGTGGCGCCGAGACGAGGGGGCGACCACGTTCCGTCCGCCGGTCCCATTATGGACCGCATATGATATGTGTTTTTGACATGCATGATTTATGTTCAGAAGTAAGCATTCTGACACTCTGATTATTATACTTGTTTTCTGTACTTCGCATATGATTTCCGATAATTGATATGCATATGATGATTTTATTTACCGAGTCCCTCACTAGAGGGCTGGGACATGCTATATGTACACATGATGGTTTTATGATATTGATACGCATGACATATGTTTTCAAGGCAAGTCTTATGATTTTCTGGTCATTATACTTGTCTCTATAATTCCTACCTTGATTATGATCCTGTTCATTGTACTCTTGCTTTGCATACTCAGTACATATTTCGTACTGACCCCCTTTCTTCGGGGGCTGCATTTCATGCCGCGTGTACACATACGGATGAGCCGAGGATATTAGTAAGAAGAGATGCTCCAGCTGGATTGGCGAGCTCCATTTCTTCCGGGAGTGTTGCCGAGTCAGAGCATATTTGTGATATGGTATCTGGAGTTATATTAGAGGCTTTGTAGACAGTGTCGTGTATATAAGATGTCAGTTTTGTAAGCGGCTATGTAAGCCGATGTATTGTTATGCATTGTGTTACGAACTTCATATGTTGCAGATTTTATTTGATTTGATAAAGATGAAAGGCATGTTTGTTTTCTGAAATTTTTTCATTATGTACTTATGTCATGTTTTACGGGCCCAGTATAGTTAGGAGTATCACAAGAGTCAGCGGGTTCCCTCGGCCCTAAGTAAGGGTCGGGTGCCCATCACACCCTATCAGGTTAGGGTGTGACAAATTGGTATCAGAGAGGTTCGTCCTAGGGGTTGTCTACAAAGTCGTATCCAAAGAGAGTCCTGTTTATGATGTGAAGCGCGCCACATTTATAAACAGGAGGCTACGGGGCATCTAGGATGGTTACTCTTCTTTCGCCGCTTAGATCGTGCCATAGAGCCAAGTCACAGGAAATGAGATTCTCGGTACTAACCTTTGATTTCAGCAAGAGAAGGGCATCGACAGAAGAGAGTGACTAGCGACATTGGAAGTTATAAATGTTATATCCCGTATTTTGTACATCGGGACAATCCGAGTTAACTGCGATAAGTTAGGGTCAAGACTAGTTCGGGATGCGAGGTTGAGATTTTTGACCTTCAATTTTATTTTAAGGCATAAGTTGTGTATGATTTTATTGGCATGGAAATGTTAAGGAAACATTTGGGGTCAAATTCCATTTTTGGAAAGCATGCTATTTTTGGAAAGTGAATTATTATATGGAAAAAAAAATGGAGGACCATGTGGCCGGCCACCTTGGTGTGGGCCATGGCCACATGGATGGTTAATAGTTGGTATTTAGTAAATGACTTAGTCATCTTATTCTCATTCCAACACTTAGAATTTTCAAGAAAAATCAAGAAGCCTTAAGGAGCAAGAACAAGAGGCCATATTCGGCCATCTCTTCCAAAAATCAAGACCAAGAATAGCCATCCAAAAAAATTATTTCTTCAAGCAAACTCACTAATTGAAGGGTGCTTATTAACGTGAAAGTGTTGTTAGAAGCGATAGATTACCCGTTTTCATCCTTGACCAACTTTAGGCAAGTTGAGAAGTTGAAGAAGAAAGGTGAGTTCTAATATTGTTTCATGTGTTATAGATGGTTTATGTGTGTTGTAGAATGTAGGAATGAATGAAAATCATGAAATATTGGATGTTGGTGGTGAGCCGTGTGGGCTATGTTTGGCCGAGTATGTGTCTTGTGTGAGGGAATAAAGAATTAATTTTATTTAGCATGTTTTGGTTGTTGTTGTATGGATTCCATAATGAAAATGATGGTTTAATGATTTGAATGGAAGTTGGAATCGTTTGTAGGTTGTTAGAGAAGATAATGTAGTTTTAATATAGTTTTTGTATTATTGTGGTTAATGTTGTTAATGTGTGGAATGTTGGTATAGTTTGTGAATTTGGGAGAAAGAAATGTGTTGTTGATGTTCCTATGGAAATTGGAAGGTTTCGGGTAGCATTGCACATTGGTTGGGCCGTTTGAATGTTGTGTGGATTGGTTGAAACATTCTTGAATCTCGTTTGAATGATTTTGGATTAGTACTTGAATATGTGAGTGTGCCTTGGTGTTGGTTTGATAGTATATGTTTAATTTGAACGTAAATGGAATGTTGTTGAAATATGTAGAAAAGAGTTATTGACGTTAGAATGCCTTTTAAATTAATTGTTGATGTTGCTAGAATGGTTGTTGGTATTGTTGTTGAAGATTTAGCCGAGTTGAAATCTCGGGGATGTTGAATTTGGGGGGAAATGCTGCCCAAATTTTAATAGATGAAATGCTAACTTGGAATTGGGTTTCTAAGCGCTTATGACTAATGCTTGGTGCCAAATGATGTTATTGTAGATGTTGGAGAAGCCGAAACGTAAGTTTGGATTAACTTAGGAAGCGGACGAGGTATGTGAAGCTTACCCTTTCTTTCTTGTGGCATGTCTTAGTCGTAAGTAGATTGTGATACGAGCCTCGGGGTGACTCCATTCTCAAGATCCGAGCTTGGGTGCGATTCTTGTTCATCTCTTAATGTTGACTCTCTTAATACAGTCGAATCATGATCCTTATGTTTTTATATGAGTTGATTTCAAATATTTCATAAAGACTTTTATTTCAAAACGGTTCCGTAACTACGAACGATCGTAACTTTCAAAGACGAGCTCGGATCGCTTCGAAACGTTCGCGGGAGATTCCATAATGGATAAGGTCTCCAACTTTCATAAATGGACTCGGATTGGTTTGATACTCGTCCGTGGGCCCCGAGGTTTTCCTTTATGTAATGATAACGACTTTTGAAAGGATTGAGTGTAATGATCGCCTCAACCCTCGAGCGGCGATTACTTATTTCTCTATCGAGTTATAAAGACGATTATGCCCCTAAATTCCATAAATTACTTCATATAGTTTAATATGTATTTATGAGTCCTAAAGTTCTATTTGATATGCCTTCGAACGACATTCGGAAGAAACCTGATTTGACCATCGCCTTTGTTTTTAAATAATGGTTCGTTTTGACTAATCATCGAGTCTTTTGAAAATGTTTTAAAGCAGATATAGTTGCTCACGACTACGCTCGTGCATTATGTTACTACATCCTTCACCGAGTCCCGGGCCGGTTATGTGTCGTGCACACTTTGATAAATTCCGGAGTATGATGTGTTACGGTTCACCGAGTTGCTCGTTAGAGGGCCGGGTTCCGTTTGGTGTTATGCTGTGTTATTATGATGTGTTATGATGTGTGACGGGGATACGGATATATGAAATCTTCTGGAGTATGATGCGGTATGGCGCCATCGACAGGCGGGCGACCATCGTTCTAAGAGCCTTATGCATGATTTGTATTTTTATGAGTAAGCATTTTGATATTTTGGATATTGCATTTACTTTACTCGTACTTCGGTTTTGACTACGATCGATTACTATATTTCATGTTTTGCATACTCGGTACATATTAAAATGCATCGACCCCCCTTTTCGTCGGGGGGCCGCGTTTCATGCGCGCGGCAGTACGGTATGCATTTTTGGATGATCCACCAGACTTAGGATTCCTGTTCGGTACCGGAGCGCTCCCTCGTTCTGGAGCCTATACTCCGATCCAGATTCTGTTATTATGTATATGTATATGTTTATTAACGGGTACGGCGGGGCCCTGTCCCGTCATATGATTTTGTTATGACTCTTAGAGGTCTGTAGACATATATGTGTGGGTTATGGGTATTCTCTGTTCAGTCGTGGCTGTGTGATTTGTGACTTGGACGTCCCCCTATACTATGCCAGCCTCAACGGCTTATATGTGATATTATCCGGCGGGTTATGACAGCGATATGTATATATACGTATATTTGTGTGACTTCGGGCGACGTTCCACTTTTCTGTAAATATTTGTTATTTGTACACGGTATAAGCTATTTATGTGCTATTTCGAATTAATGGGTGTGTACGGGTGCCCAAATCGGCACTAGTCGCGGCCTACGGGGTTGGGTCGTGACAAAAGTGGTATCGGAGCGGTTCGTCCTCGGATTGTCTACAGACCGTGTCCGGCAGAGTCCTGTTTATGGTGTGAAGCCGGCCACACTTATAAACGGGGAGGTCATGGGGCATTTAGGAATCGGTGACCCTTTTTCGTGTTTGATCGTGCGATAGAGCCAAGTCATAGGAAATGAAATTCCTCGTACTAAAATTTGATTTCGGCGAGAAGACGACACCAACGAAGGAAGCGATTGACGATCATTGGAGGTTACAAAGCACGCGAGGTAAGCAACGGCATGAGAGGTATATGTCGAATAAAGTATCGAAATGTAAAGTCAAAAATTTTAGAAAGGAAAAGTAAACGAGAAAAGCGTAACGGTGCGGTCCAAGATGGACATACGAGGTAAATTCACCATTTTCACGCTATTGTCGATACTTGGGAGCCCCCGTGTGGCTGTGGTATGATGTGTATATATATAAATATGTTGGCCCCGTGAGGCATTGTTGGTATTTCACATGTATGCGAGTTTTGAGATAGTAAGAAATATAGAGGAAACTCTGCCGAAATTTTTCCAGAAAAAGAAAACAAGAATGAGGTATGGATTTGTAATATGCCTTGAAAGGTCGTGTTAATAAGTAAAGACAGAATTTGACTAAGTTGCAAGTACGGTTGACCTTGGAAAAAAAAATAGGTTAGCTACTGAATTGGCGGTAATGGTAATCAGGAGGTAAATAGGGATATGGTAAAGAGAATTTGGAAAGGGGCTTGTGACGTTAAGAGGTGAGTTAGAAGAGGTTGACAAATCTTGATAGAGTGTTATATTAAGGTACCAACTGAATTGATAAGCAGGGATAAATTATGACGAGATTATAGTTAGCAGAAATAATAGTATGATTGAGACAAGAGTAAAGGGGAGAAGAATTGTGATGGATATGAATGTATAGATAGGACAGTTTGTGGGATATTAGGGATAAAAGTGACCGGAAGAGCAAAAGTTAAGAAGTGTGACACGATAAGGTTGATTACGAACAGGATATTATGTGAATATAATAAGGATTGTTATGGAAATGAACCAAGCCTAGTGAGGAGGCGACTAAGGGATATGACGTGATCCGTGTGACTAAAGAATGAAGGTGAGCTAGTGATCGGAAAAAAAAAAAAGAGAAGAGGAAGAAGGAGGAATTTAAGAAGTTCTTCTATGGGGAAAGTACGGAATAGAAATTGCGAGATAGCGGAAATAATAGCGAGTACAAAAAAAAAAAGGGAGAAGATGGAAATAAAAGCGGGTGAGATAACGGTGCAGTAATAGGTGATAACGGGTGTAGCCGTGAACATGAGTAATATCAGTGTGAACGGGAAAGACCAGATTATAGAGAGACGAACAAACGAAATAGGGGACTGCTAGGAAACGACTGGCATGATAAGAACATGAGAACAAATAGGGGCGGACAGAATATGATTTGAAATTAAGAAAGGGATTAGGTAGGAGCAATATTTCCGAAAATGTAACGGTTTTATAAAGCTCCTCGTGCGCGGAAAAGAATGGACATAGATTGGGGAAATATGGTAAGGGAATACTAAGGAAAGCACCCAAACTAGGCATAAGTAAATGAGTATGAATATGGAACGCAAGGAGAACACATGGTCATGATTCTAAAGGGGTAGTACGACGACAGAACGACATGACAAGACCATTGTTGAGACGGGTTTGGTATGTTCTGAGTAAGTTGGAAGCTTGTGTTGGGTACCCCGTAAGGGTAAAAAGGCATGAAGCATAAGGGTATACTGTGTGCACACGACTCCACCTCGAAATTAACGGGATCTTTAAGCGACAAAGACGGTAGGCTTAGGGAACAGATGATGCAATATAATTTTATCAAGAGGAGCAGATGGTACAGGTTAAGGTAAAAATATTATTCCAAGAGAATTTTGGACACTTATCGTTGGAATATAAATGCCACCTAACTGAGAATTTGGAATGACTACGAGTATTAAATGATTATTGGGTCGAAGTACGAGACCCTTTTTAATTCGGCGAGAGATGTGTTATGAGGGCGTTCTGAAATCTGTCCAGACTTCAACTTACCCCAAATTATGTGTTGAAGGTCATGTGGCGAGGTTGAAGCGATCATACTAACGTTAGACCATCGAATTTCATCAGAGTCCCAAAGTTAAGCGTGCTGGAGTGGGAGCAATTTTAGGATGGGTGACCCCCCTGGGAAGTTTCCTTAAAGTCTTACAAATTCAGACGTAAGAAGCAAATGAGAAGATAGGTTAGTCGAAGGAACAATTAGAGTTAGCAGAGCGGGCAGGAACCTTAAGAGGTCGTGTAGAACGGGACAGACTGAATCAGTGAAAACGGAGGAAGGTACACTATAGCTTTAGAAACAGGGTAAGCTGAATATTGTTGGAAATATTTTTGGTGAATAAGGTGGTGGCAACTATGTATACGTATGTATATGATATCCCTTATATGGCTATGTTAAGTCCCAGCAATCGATGTTGAGACATATTGGGAGGCGTTAATCAGATAGGGTAAGGAAGTTCGAGTGAAAAAAAATGGCATAACGTTATAAGGTAAGCCGATGCTGTTTTCGCTACGGATTGAGGTTAGAAAGTTCTAAGATAATGATACTTGGGAAAGAAAGAAAATGAGCAGAGGGAAGACAAGGTGACCTAAATGTCAGAAAAAGCAAAAGAGTAAAGCACGGCGCGATTTGGATAAAAATGTGAGGGTAGGCGTGCGAGAAAGATAGGGTGTGGTGGTATGGAACTAAAGAGGATTGTGTAGAATTGCAGGATAGATTCGATAAGTGGAACGAAAGAACAATCACCACAGCGAAAAAAATAAGAAGTAAAGGAAAGGAGATTGGGCCGTGCAACGGTGCTAAGAAGTTCCCAACTCTCGAAAGATAAGCGCCGAGGACGGTGGAGAACATATTGGTGCATTAGAACCTCCCTAATAAAGGGGGGCAGAACATACTAGATTTGAAAGAGATTATGGCGTCCTTACGGCCCTGAAGGGCAAATTTATTAGTTTGGAGCTAGAGTTCGAAATGATTGCCAATACAAGGGAATCGGAGACACATATACTTGTATTATGAGAGAATTGTAAAGGAGTAAAAATTTTCTCAGCCCGAAGCTTTTGAGTTATACGGTGAGATTTGAGGGCAAGAAGCTAAGGGAAAAGTTGTGGCAAGAGTTCAAGGATTCAATTTAAACTCGAATTTCGAGTTGCTATAAGTATAGCAGTACTGCGAGGGATGGTGAAGGGTGCAGGACCATTTCGCATAAACATAAACACAATATTCACTAACGACAAAGTCGTGTTAGATAAGTACTCGGAATGTAAAGGAAATTGGTGACAAGGACATAAGGACTAATGACGCCGACCACGAACCGCCGAGGAGCCAGTACAATAGCATATCCGAGACCATTTATTCAGTTAAAGACCATGCGCAATTATATGGGGAGACTTCATAACGCTCTCACATCTATGATTTCAGATATAACTGAGATGATCTTATGCTATATGTTGAGTTCACTTATAATAATAACTACCACTCGAGCGTCCAGGTAATCGCGTGAGGTTTTGTACGGCAGGAAGAGCGGGATACAAGTTGGCTGATTCAATGAGGGCGAAACTAAGTCAATTGAGCTAAATATAATTTGATAAGTAGTTGATGAAGTAAAACTCATTCGGGAGCGGTCATTAGCAGCTCGGAGGCAACATAAGTCATATGCAGATACTCGACGTCGACACCTAGAGTTTCAGGTCGATGATTGGGTATCCTTGGAAGTATCATCCTTGAAGGGTGCTATAAGATTTGGCAGGAAGGGGAAGCTCAGTCCGAGATATGTTAGATCTTATTAGGTCATCCGAAAAGTAGGCAAGACTGCCTATGAGTTAGACCTACCACCCGAACTGGAGGCGCACATCCAGTCCCCCACATATCAATGTTTCGTAAAGGTATAGGCGACCCCTCTAGAGTATTTCCTATAGATGATATCCAAGTGACAGAAAAGTCATCTCACGGGAAACAACCCATGATTATACCGGATTGGCAAGTAAGAAGGCTGTGTGCTAAAGGCATGGCTTCCGTTAAGACATCGTGGCGGAACAATACCAGGGAAGAGATGAAGAATACGTATTCCTACTTATGCTATGACATGACACGATATGCTATGATATGATACGATATGATATGATATGATATGATATGGTACGATATAATATGATATGATACGATATGATATGTTATGACGAGACACGACATGATATGAGTTCTATTTTCTATGTCTACGAAAAGGAAATGTTTTTTTTTTCAAAAAGGGAAAGATAAGCATGCATGGCATCCGCCCTTAGAGGCACTCATATGTATAGGTTGCAGCTTTACAGGTGACATGTTCCATATGTACAGCTTACTCTCTTACACATGATGTGTCTCAAATGTACAGGATACTCTCTCTTACATGATATGCTCTATATCCCCATACTGTTGTTGCACATGATTACGTTTCTTTCTATGTTACCATCCATGCCTTACATACTCAGTACATTGGTCGTACTGACGCCCCTTTTTGTGGGCGCTGCGTTTCATGCGCGCGTGTGCACCCGACGATGGTAGAAGCCATTACGAGAAGATGTTCCGGCGGATTGGCGAGCTCCATTTCATTCGGTGTGTTCTTTGAGTCGAGCACTATGATATGGTTCCATGTTCTATGCTAGATACTTTGCGAACGGTGTCATATGTATAGTATGTTGGTCAGCGGCTCCATAAGCCGATGTGTTGTTATAGGT